>NC_056735.1:464840963-465010963 GCF_019279795.1 Protopterus annectens
GACACTATTGAATCGTTGGCCCCTTTCTGTGGATGAAGAGAATCTCTGGACCACTCCACTTTTAACAATTACCCAGTGTCAAACAGGAAAAACAGAAATAATAAGGATACAATCAGACATTCATAGTTTGTTAGGTTGAACCAATATCTGCATCATCAATTTTCCTGGTCTAACTATAAAATATCAGTACAGAAATGTGCTAGCTTGTCTTTTATGTCAACACTCATATTATGTTCAATGACAGCACACAGCACACACGTACCAGTACAGTTTTACCATTAGTTTCTCATAGGGTAAGATGATGTTATGCTTTCAACACTTTTTTAATCATTTCCTAATTTTTAAAATGCAGAATTCACATTTGATTATTTATCAGGTAATATACTAAACCATTTGGATAATTTTTCGACAGTGTCCAGATTTGGGAAACAGTCTGGTGCTGTATGCATGATGACATCAACAAGCACGTGGAAAACAAATAAATACAATAAATGAAATCAGGATTTAAAGGGGCCAATCAGAAATTCATGGCACCCTATTATTCTGAGCCCCAAAACAATATTTTCCGAGGCATTCGGTACAGCTGAGAGGTATGTCACCAGTAATTAGTTGTTACATAATAAAATCTGACAGTGTGTTAAGAATTCTGTGTCATTTGGCATCTGACTAAATTATAGGTCATAGCCATTTTTTTCTGAATGTAGCTAGCAGACAAACTTCTTTCCCTGAGATAGACAAATACCTATTTTATCCATGAGAACAGACTTTTTGAATTGGTTTGGAAATTAGACACCATGGTTATCTCTTGTCAAAAATTGTCTCATGAAGGCTTATTTTCTTTGAAAATCATAATCTTCTGTGGTAAGCTTTGAATATGTAACTCCTCATCATTTCACAAGGTTATTCTTGATAATGTTTGCATGAAGTCCCTTAGAATGATAAGTTACAACTGCTAATGTTCTTCCTAGAAAGCTTGGTAAGCAGCCTTTAGGAAAAAAAAATATTTTTATACCTACAATTTCCACAAAATAACAGGCAGTCAATGATGTGTTTTGTGTGTATGTGGGGGGCACAAAAGTGGTGATTTCATTTGTTTAACAAATAAATATATTTATGCTTTTTGACTTCCATGCCTCATCAGACAAAATATATCAAGTATAAAAGAGCATAAAGCTATCTTAACAAAAAACAGAGTTATAAACAGAAATTTATTGGTATTATGCTAATACTAAATTAGTAAAGCTAGAGGTTACTTCAGGCACCATAGCTACACCACTACTTTGGCAAAAAAAAAAAATCCAAAAATAAAGATGTTATTTAAAAAAAAATGATTAAACACTCATAAATCAGTGATACATTCAAATATCCAAGCTCATCAAGTTTATATCAGATTTATCTATTCTGCTGAGACCATTCCATCACTTTTTCCTGTAGCATGACTATAAACAGATTAGATGTCTACTGCAGCTAGAATGTCAGAATCAAGTGCTTAAGAGTATTACTTTTATAATAAACTCAGCTGAATCTAAGATAAAAGAATGTGTGATCTTCATGATACTTACTCTGTGATCAGAACAGATTGCTAAGAACTCAACATACCTAACATGAGGATGGCAGAAGGATTTTATTTATTTTATGTTTTCCAAGAGTGGCCTCAATTCTAGGTTTAGAGACCTCAATATAGTCTTGCTAATGAACCCTTTGTTCACTGTTTCTTTAAATTTACTATAAAATTACCTTCAATGGCATCAGTTACCTCACCTTTGCTAAGAAGTATGTTTAGATTCAATTATTACTGATTGTTATTTATTGTTATTTATTCAGAGTATTTTTTGTTGGTATTTCTTTATCATGTGATAGTTATCATAGTGTTTAAATTTGTATTAGTTACCATTTGCCACCAGTCTGGTAAAACTTGATTAGATCTGAGCATTATGACAGAGTCTCTTTATGTTGTTGCTCATTCTGTACTAGTTTTGGGGAAAAAACGGGGTTTTGTTATTGTTTAAGTCAACTGCCATCATTATGTTTCCTTTCGTTCTTTCTTGTTTGCTATTCTGTTTTCCACACATCCTGCTTAAGGTTTCACTAAATACAACAGTGGTGTTGAATCATTAAATTGGTCATTTGAATCTTAAAGTTTAAAAGCTTTGCTATAGTGTTATCCATGGAGTATGCAGTGTGTGTAATGAGTAAGCCCACTCTATTAGTGTAATCTGATTGGCTGGGCATAGTGTACAGAATGGAAGCGAGTGACAAATGTCATTTTTATACACCATTTGTCTTGTAACAGTTCCTGTCAAAACCAATGAGCTAGCCTGCAATCCAAAGTCTATGCTAAGTTAGTTTTTGTTGACAGCCGCACAAATTGAAAGTGGGGGGGGGGGCAGTGTTATAATGGTTAAGGTATTTACCTCACAGACACAAAGTGCAAGTTTTGATTCTCACTTTTGGAATGGAAACTGGCTTGCTTAAAATGGCTGACAAGGTAAGCTAACCTAGTATTTACATATGAATCTATTTACACCAAAATTTTGGGTCATGTAGCTGGTGTCTGTAGTATCTCTGCCAATATTTATATAAATTACAAGGAAAGTAAGATGTACTTGTCTCCCTCTACACTGGAAAGACCCAAATGGGGTGTGAATGGACAGATGAAGCGTGCAAGCAAAGGAGAGTATTTTTTCTGGAATTGAATTCATCATCAAGTCTTGGTGAGTACCTTTAAGTGGTGGACCCTATTTTCACAAAATTTCTCCAAGATGACACTGATGTATAGAATGTATTTTATATATGAAGGGGAATGATAGGTTAAAAAATAAAAAAAAGACAGCTGACTGCATAGGTTCCAGGATAAAACAAAAAGTCTAACCCTGGTATACAGATTGGGGGCAGGACTAGAAAAAAAAGGCAGTAAAGAATCAGGACATAGACACACTCCTACAACAGGATTAGTCCTGTATTAGGAGAAATTGCCCCCCCCACCACCACCACCACCATTGTAGAAGGAAGTAGTAGTGCACAAATATCACAAAACATTGGTAGGTCAAAAAAGAACCATAAAAAATGACAAGTGACTACTAAGGATAAGGGAGACATTATGTAGTGTTACTATTATGCAGGAAGCCCAATGTTTCCAGATAGATGGTATTTAACAAGACTAGGAACTCTAGAAAAACAGAGGAAAGAAAAATATGCGCACAAGAAAAACTGTGAAAAGCTTCAAATGCAATTTTGTATTCATTAATACAGCAGATTTATGAAAACAGATGAAGGAACTTTGGGTTGCCTGGAAAAATGTGACAGAAGTGAGAAAATATAAAGAACAAAAAGCTTACATTTTTGAAAGTCATGAAAAAGAAACATGAACATGCGAAAGAAAAATAGAGAAGGTATGGTAAATATTTATCCAAAGGAAATAGCAAAATAGACCAGTACAAAACAAGCTCTAAAGGTATTTGAAGAGAAATACAGGCAAAAAGTACATTACAAAAAAAAAGTAAGAAAACAAAGGGGAAATGTAAAAAAGATGATCATTAAGGTAGAAGTTAAACAAATAGAAGATGAAGTTATGGATTATCTGTGAAGTGAAGGATTTTATGGGGAGAATCTAACACAGACGATGTCACAGTATTTTGGAATTACAGTTCCCCAAACTAAGGGGCAACAATTGGACAAGAAGGCGGTGGTGGCTGGTGACTTCAAATCAAAGGGGGGCTGCAGGAGACACTTGCATGGGGTGGGGCCAAATAGAAAGGGGTGGGGTTAACTCTACAGGGTGGAGCTATGGTACAGTTGGATCAACACTGATTGCGCTTACCATTTTATATAAAATAACTGCTCAATTACTATAGCACATGCTAAAATGTCTACCAAATACTAGACTAAATCAATCACATTTCAGAGTTAATGAGGCATTTAGGTTATATATCAGCACAAAATCAAATCATCTCTAAACAGTAAAAAAGTAGTTGGTCTTGACTGTATGAAACTATTATGAGTACACATGTTGTAAACATACATTGCACTGTATTGGGTACTCTGCATTTTGTACAATGCCAAGTGAAAAGTAAGATTCAGAAATCCCATTGTACTATCTTAATTTATTATTCACAGTTCCAGGTCATGCCAGCGCCTAATCTGACACAGGCTTGTATGACTGCTGACCTTAACAAAATACACATTAATCTTGCAAAGCCAGAATTACAACAGTAAAGAGCAGGGACAGTCAACTTAATTCATTCTCAAACAGCAACCCCCCCCTCCCCATTACCAAACAAAAGTATCTGCTTTGACCCTGCCAGGATTAAATTAACATACTTGCATTAATTTCGCTTAGTTGACAGAAACATTAGATAAACTTATGTGTGTTAGCTCACCTTACAGAAATGCATATTTCACATTATTTGTTTTACTTTTGTTTACCCAGCTTTGTCCAGCTGTCTTTAGTCAAAATACACCTTTTCAGCATATGTCCAAGGAGAAAAACTCTTTAACATATTACAAACATTTTTAAACAGACATTCAGTCATACCTCTCAACTGCACAGATTTTTGCAGAATATCCAGAGGTTTGTCTCATATTTTGGGTCCGTTTTTCATAAAAGTATGTTTTTTTTCTGGCAAATGAGTGGCAAATCATTAAAGACTGAAGTTAGAAAATAATGACAAACATTTGCATTTCAGATTTCATACCCTTCGGAAAATTCATGCTAATGCGAAACCTGTTAATCTATCAACTTTCTAAGTTTGTAAGAGTAATATTTAAAAAGTGTCCCTATTTTTGGGCCTTTATCCCACTTTAATTAATGGTTTTGTCCAGATTTCTATCTCTAACAGGTTGAGATGTATGCATTCAGTATATACATGAACAGATATGAAATAACATACAGTTAGAATGACTCATACATTTGACAATTAGATTACATTGATCTGAAAGTGCAGACAACCATTACAGTCTTGCAAAGCCAGAATTACAACACTAAACAGCAGGGCCAGTTGCTTCATTCATGCATAGCCCCAGTCACTATTGCCCTCACCACATACAGTATCTGAGTTGAACTTGTGAGGTTAAACAATAAATAAAGGATAAAAGACAGCACTGTTATTAATATATGTATTTTTTTCACATAAAGAATAGCCAGAGTTCAGAGCTTGTGGTCGATCTTCCTTCACTCAAATGCACATTACTGTTGCAAAGCAAGTGAGACGTACAACAGTAAGGCCAGTCATTTCATTCACACATACTAGGCATAGCCCCCAACCCGACTGCGTACCCACAAGATCTGCTTTGAACTTACAAGGCTCAAAATAATGAAAAGAAGACAATGATTAGATTACTGCATTTCTTTCACATCACATAGTCAAGAGCTTGCAAGTAATCTTACTTCAGTTCATGCATGCACTTTAGTTATGCAGGGCTAGAGTTTCAACAACAAAACATTCACACACCATCCTAATCTTTGTTGATTGACCCTGCAAAAAGATTAAGGTAAAAAAAAGCACATTTCATCCACAGGTAGCCTCCAAAATGCACTGCATACCTAGTATTTGTTTGACCCCTGCTACAATATTTTTACTAAAACAAATATGTTCACAGTCAAGCAGCTTCCAAAGCACACTGCCTTCTTAGTATCCAGTTAATCCTGCCAGGATATTATATTAAATAAATCCATCAACAGCAACAACAATAGTAAATACGCAATCACGCGCTTCTTTATCATGCCTACTACAGAAAATAGGGACAGAAAATGAGTAAAGTCCATCACCTAATATAAACAAGCAGCGA
The DNA here is from genome assembly GCF_019279795.1 of Protopterus annectens. NCBI lineage: Eukaryota > Metazoa > Chordata > Ceratodontiformes > Protopteridae > Protopterus > Protopterus annectens. The sequence goes on from NC_056735.1 coordinate 464,846,751, forward strand.
TGGTGATTTCTTTTTTTTAATTTTGCCTTACTGGTTTGTACACAATTTTACTTTTCATACAGCATATTGGGGAGTGAACTAGAGCCATCCACATGAATATATAGTGTGTGAGTATGCCATCTGTAGTAGAAATCACCCATGAATTACTCAATCATTTTTAAGCACTTACAGAAATTGGTGGATTATGAGAATTATGTTTGGGAATGGTACCAGACATCCAGGCCTTACCTGCTCTTTGCATTTTTATATTCCTCACACTTCCTTAACTGGCTTGTGTAGTTTCTGCGCTCACCGTATGTATTCTCCATGTCCATAAAATCAGTGTTATTCGTGTGTGTGTGTGTGTGTGTGTGTGTGTCTGCATGTACTGTTCTCTCTTTTAATTTATTAATCCCATTTCCATTTCAGACAAAAATATAACTTGGTATTGCTCTGTTTTGAAGTATGTGTTACAGATCTCATATACATTTTCTTTATTGTTTAGCAAAGAAATTGAATATTTATCAAACTCTTTTGGTCACTGGCATCATCATCATCATATATTAGCAATCAAGGTTGTTCAACAGTACAATTTACAGAGGACTGAGGTTTCGCCATCCCAATACCATTTAATTAGTTCAGATCATCAGAGTGTTTTATTTGGGTGGCACTGGCTGATTACCTTGAGTCTTCTTGACAGAAGTAGAACTGTAGAAGTTATATTTGAAGATTTTATTTTGTCTGATCCCCGACTGAAATTTGAAGTTAAGAACTCTGTAGTCTGACCAAAGCAAAGTACTTTCTGCTGCTACTGACTGTTTCTTGCTCTCTTTTTCCCAGCATGCAAAGTGTGGGAAGAGAGCAAGAACCAATAAGTAGCCATCCAGCCATTCACATCACCAACGTGTCTGCCGATGTGGCAGTCTGATCTCCTTCCAGTTTACTGCGGTTTAAAACTGCATAGACTACTGGGCATCACACACCGATGCCTTCTCTCCTTAATCTGGACTGATTTTACAGCAGTCCGGATTTACATTCAAAAGTTATTATATATATTTTTTTTAACCAGGAACTCACCAAGCATGCACAGTTTTAGTTCCGGGACTTTAACAGTGTCAGCGAGTCAGTCGGACTCGCAGCTAAGCAGCAGCCAGCCAGTAATAATGTAGAATACAAAAATAAATATTTTATATTATTTCTTTTAAATGTTCTTTGTTTTTCTTTCCACAGCTGTGGGGGCTACAGAAATGCAGTCCAATAGCACGAGCAGCCGGTGGTAGAAGGTATCTGAAGAACATTTGCAATATGGTGATGCTCTGGATCCTTCTGTAAGAGACCATTATAGCAGTGCAGTTGAAGTTGCACATTAGGGGAAAGAACAGGAAATAGTGGCAACTTTGACAAGTATAATTCTGTGGTATGATGGGCCAATGGGTTCACATAAGAAGGAACAGCAGATGAAGCAGGATGCATCTGCAGGGGATATGTTACAGCAAGATTTTCTGGAACTTTCTGTAGATTTCTCACAAGAAACCGCCAGCAAAGATGACACCCTAAATGTGGGAGAAAGTGATTTAAGGGAAGACTTGGCTGATTTTATAGAAATGGATATGTATACTAAGATCGATGAAAGAATTACAATAACGAATGTAAATAAGACAAAAAATGATAGCAGATTGGCAAAACAGATGGACACAGTAATTATGACCATTCGGAGAAATTCACATGATATACCAGTAAATAGTGTACATTACTTGGCAGCTAAACTAATAGTGGATAAAGTGTTACCACAAAAACAGACAGTAACAAAGAAAAGGAAGGAAAGAAGTAAACTACCACCATGGAAGCATCAAAAAGTGAAAACTATAAAGCTATGAAGAAAATATGTATCACTTCTAGAAGATTAGAGAAAAGAGAACTGATTATGAAAAATACTTAGAAAGATAGACATGAGAAAAGAAATGCAGAGTGTCCAAACAGATCAAGATTTCTCATATACTGTTGCCAACACTAAAGTAGTACAAAAAAATAAAATAAAATAATAGCACATGCAGAAAAATGTAGAAGGTGTGCAGATAAATTTAAAGGAAATTACAAACTAAGCAACTCATTGCTGTACCAAAAAGATTTTATAGAAAACTGGGAAATAAAGCCAAATGAAAAGAAACACCACCTAAATAAAAACAAATAAATGAATAAAAATAAAAAATATATATACACATTTATGGAGTCCCTGTTGAATATACTGTATATGGTGAATGGAGAGAAATTAAAAGAAACATTAAGGAGCCCCAAATTAGAGGATATGAAATGGGGTGAATTTATGGCCAGGGAAACTGAGAGAAAATGAAAGAAAGCTCCTAATTGGAAAATACCAGGCCCAGACGCAATACCCAAGTTGTGACTAAAAGCATTAATATTATTACACAAAGACAGCCCCGATTAAGAATCACCTATATGCATGTCCCAAACAAACGCCAACCTAGTTAACAACTGGAAAAATTATACTCTTCTTTAAGGGTGAATCTACAAGTTATCCTCAGAAATATAGATCAGTAACATGCCTACCGATAATATACAAACTACATACTGGAATTGATGCAGGCAGTTTATAGCCAAAAAAGAAAAACTCCATTACGGCAAAAGGACAAAGCGCTAACAAAGGAAAGTCATATGGAACAAAGGATCATTTGTTGCTAAATAAAGCCATAATCAAGAATTATAAGAAGGGGAGACTTTAAGTATGGCATAGTAGATTACAAAAAAAAAAAAAAAAAAGCTTTGTGACAGCACACCACATTTATGGATAAAGGACGTCTTATAGATGTATAAAATACACCTTTCATTGCTCAATTATATAACAATGAACATAAAACAAAGGCAAGCCACTTAGCAGTTGAGCCACAACAAAATACAAAATATTTTCCGAGGGATAAAAATTCAAAGGTGGAATGGAGGCTGATCTTCATCACTGCTGCTGTTTTGCCTTGGCCTAAACCCATTTAGCTATTTATTTAACAGATTAGGCCATATTTACAAAATGGCTCTCAGAAAATGATCTTTTTTAACAATTTTTTCATCTGCTTTTTTGTGGTTGATTTAAAACTATATAGTTCATCAGATGAGGAGTTGTAAGCACAAATGGTCAAAACTTTCTCAAATGATATAAGAATGACATTTTGTCTTAAATATACAAAAGCAATTCTTAAAACACAAAAGTTGCAGCATCAAGAAAATATCAGTCTGGGACAGGAATGTGATATAAAGGAACTCAAACAAGAGGGAGTATATAAATACCAGTCTGGGACAGGAATGTGATATAAAGGAACTCAAACAAGAGGGAGTACATAAATACCAGTCTCGGACAGGAATGTGATATAAAGGAACTCGAACAAGAGGGAGTATATAAATACCAGTCTGGGACAGGAATGTGATATAAAGAAACTCAAACAAGAGGGAGTACATAAATACCAGTTTGAGACAGGAATGTGATATAAAGGAACTCGAACAAGAGGGAATACATAAATACCAGTCTGGGACAGGAATGTGATATAAAGGAACTCGAACAAGAGGGAGTATATAAATACCAGTCTGGGACAGGAATGTGATATAAAGGAACTCGAACAAGAGGGAGTATATAGATACAAGTCTGGGACAGGAATGTGATATAAAGGAACTCGAACAAGAGAGAGTATATAAATACCAGTCTGGGACAGGAATGTGATATAATGGAACTCGAACAAGAGGGAGTATATAAATACCAGTCTCGGACAGGAATGTGATATAAAGGAACTCGAACAAGAGGGAGTATATAAATACCAGTCTGGGACAGGAATGTGATACAAAGAAACTCAAACAAGAGGGAGTACATAAATACCAGTCTGGGACAGGAATGTGATATAAAGAAACTCAAACAAGAGGGAGTACATAAATAGCAGTTTGAGACAGGAATGTGATATAAAGGAACTCAAACAAGAGGGAGTATATAAATACCAGTCTGGGACAGGAATGTGATATAAACGAACTCGAACAAGAGGGAGTATATAAATACCAGTCTGGGACAGGAATGTGATATAAAGGAACTCAAACAAGAGGGAGTACATAAATACCAGTCTGGGACAGGAATGTGATATAAAGGAACTCAAACAAGAGGGAGTACATAAATACCAGTCTGGGACAGGAATGTGATATAAAGGAACTTGAACAAGAGGGAGTATATAAATACCAGTCTGGGACAGGAATGTGATATAAAGGAACTCGAACAAGAGGGAGTATATAAATACCAGTCTGGGACAGGAATGTGATATAAAGGAACTCGAACAAGAGGGAGTGTATAAATACCAGTCTGGGACAGGAATGTGATATAAATGAACTCGAACAACAGGGAGTGTATAAATACCAGTCTGGGACAGGAATGTGATATAAAGGAACTCGAACAAAAGGGACATAAATACCAGTCTGGGACAGGAATGTGATAGAAAGGAACTCAAACAAGAGGGAGAACATAAATACCAGTCTGTGACAGGAATGTGATATAAAGGTACTCGAAAAAAGAGGGAGTATATAAATACCAGACTGGGACAGGAATGTGATATAAAGGAACTCGAACAAGAGGGAGTATATAAATACCAGTCTGGGACAGAAAAGTGATATAAAGGAACTCGAACAAGAGGGAGTATATAAATACCAGTCTGGGACAGGAATGTGATATAAAGGAACTCGAACAAGAGGGAGTGTATAAATACCAGTCTGGGACAGGAATGTGATATAAAGGAACTAGAACAAAAGGGAGTATATAAATAACAGTCTGGGACAGGAATGTGATAGAAAGGAACTCAAACAAGAGGGAGTATATAAATACCAGTCTGGGACAGGAATGTGATATAAAGGTACTCGAACAAGAGGGAGTGTATAAATACCAGTCTGGGACAGGAATGTGATATAAAGGAACTAGAACAAAAGGGAGTATATAAATAACAGTCTGGGACAGGAATGTGATAGAAAGGAACTCAAACAAGAGGGAGTATATAAATACCAGTCTGGGACAGGAATGTGATATAAAGGTACTCGAACAAGAGGGAGTATATAAATACCAGTCTGGGACAGGAATGTGATATAAAGGAACTCGAACAAGAGGGAGTATATAAAAAACAATCTGGGACAGGAATGTGATATAAAGGAACTCGAAGAAGAGGGAGTATATAAATACAAGTCTGGGACTGGAATGTGATATAAAGGAACTCGAACAAGAGGGAGTATATAAATACCAGTCTGGGACAGGAATGCGATAGATGGAACTCGAACTCGACGAAGTATATAAATACCAGTCTGGGACAGGAATGTGATATAAAGGAACTCAAACAAGAGGGAATATATAAATACCAGTCTCTGACAGGAATGTGATATAAAGGATCTCGAACAAGAGGGAGTATATAAATACCAGTCTGGGACAGGAATGTGATATAAAGGAACTCGAACATGAGGGAGTATATAAATACCAGTCTGGGACAGGAATGTGATATAAAGGAACTCGAAAAAGACAGAATATATCAATACTAGTCTGGGACAGAAATGTCATATAAAGGAACTCGAACAAGAGGGAGTATATAAATACCAATCTGGGACAGGAATGTGATATAAAGGAACTCGAACAAGAGGGAGTATATAAATACCAGTATGGGACAGGAATGTGATATAAAGGAACTCGAAAAAGAGGGAGTAGATAAATACCAGTCTGGGATAGGAATGTGATATAAAGGAACTCGAACAAGAGGGAGTATATAAATACAAGTCTGGGACAGGAATGCGATATAAAGGAACTCGAACAAGAGGGATTATATAAATTCCAGTCTGGGACAGGAATGTGATATAAAGGAACACGAACAAGAGGGAGTATATAAATACAAGTCTGGGACAGGAATGTGATATAAAGGAACTCGAACAGGAGAGAGTATATAAATACCAGTTTGGGACAGGAATGGGATATAAAGGAACTCGAACAAGAGGGAGTATATAAATACCAGTCTGGGACAGTAATGTGATATAATGGAACTCAAACAAGAGGGAGTATATAAATACCAGTCTGGGACAGGAATGTGATATAAAGGAACTCGAATACGAGAGAGTATATAAATACCAGTCTGGGACAGGAATGTGATATAAAGGAACTCGAACACGAGGGAGTGTATAAATACCAGTCTGGGACAGGAATGTGATATAAAGGAAATCGAACAAGAGGGAGTATATAAATACCAGTCTGGGACAGGAATGGGATATAAAGGAACTCGAACAAGACAGAGTATATAAAAAACAGTCTGGGACAGGAATGTGAAATAAATGAACTCAAACAAGAGGGAGTATATAAATACCAGTATGGGACTGAAATGTGATATAAAGGAACTCGAACAAGAGGGAGTATATAAATATCAGTCTGGGACAGGAATGTGATATAAAGGAACTCGAACAGAAGGGAGTATATAAATACCAGTCTGGGACAGGAAGGTGATATAAAGGAACTCGAACAAGAGGGAGTATATAAATAACAGTCTGGGACAGGAATAATATATAAAGGAACTCGAACAAGAGGGAGTATATAAATACCAGTCTGGGACACGAATGTGATATAAAGGAACTCGAAGAAGAGGGAGTATATAAATACCAGTCTGGGAAAGGAATGTGATATAATGGAACTCGAACAAGAGGGAGTATATAAATACCAGTCTGGGATAGGAATGTGATATAAAGGAACTCGAACAAGAGGGAGTATATAAATATCAGTCTGGGACAGGAATGTGATATAAAGCAACTCAAACAAGAGAGAGTATATAAATACCAGTCTGGGACAGGAATGTGATATAAAGGAACTCGAACGAGAGGGAGTATATAAATACCAGTCTGGGACAGGAATGTGATATAAAGGAACTCAAACAAGAGGGAGTGTATAAATACCAGTCTAGGAGAGGAATGTTATAGAAAGGAACTCGAACAAATGGGAGTATATAAATACCAGTCTGGGACAGGAATGTGATAGAAAGGAACTCGAACAAGAGGGAGTATATAAATACCAGTCTGGGACAGGAATGTGATATAAAGGAACTCGAACAAGGCGGAATATATAAATACCAGTCTGGGACAGAAATGTGATATAAAGGAACTCGAAGAAGAGGGAGTATATAAATACCAGTCTGGGACAGGAATGTGATATAAAGGAACTCGAAGAAGAGGGAGCATATAAATACCAGTCTGGGACAGGAATGTGATATAAAGGAATTCAAACAAGAGGGAGTATATAAATACCAGTCTGGGACAGGAATGGGATATAAAGGAACTCAAACAAGAGGGAGTATATAAATACCAGTCTGGGACAGGAATGTGATAAAAAGGAACTCGAACAAGAGGGTTTATATAAATACCAGTCTGGGACAGGAATGTGATATAAAGGAACTCGAACAAGAGGGAGTATATAAATACCAGTCTGGGACAGGAATGTGATATAAAGGAACTCGAACAAGAGGGAGTATATAAATACCAGTCTGGGACAGGAATGTGATATAAAGGAACTCGAACAAAAGGGAGTATATAAATAACAGTCTGGGACAGGAATGTGATAGAAAGGAACTCAAACAAGAGGGAGTATATAAATACCAGTCTGGGACAGGAATGTGATATAAAGGTACTCGAACAAGAGGGAGTATATAAATACCAGTCTGGGACAGGAATGTGATATAAAGGAACTCGAACAAGAGGGAGTATATAAAAAACAATCTGGGACAGGAATGTGATATAAAGGAACTCGAAGAAGAGGGAGTATATAAATACAAGTCTGGGACTGGAATGTGATATAAAGGAACTCGAACAAGAGGGAGTATATAAATACCAGTCTGGGACAGGAATGCGATAGATGGAACTCGAACTCGACGAAGTATATAAATACCAGTCTGGGACAGGAATGTGATATAAAGGAACTCAAACAAGAGGGAATATATAAATACCAGTCTCTGACAGGAATGTGATATAAAGGATCTCGAACAAGAGGGAGTATATAAATACCAGTCTGGGACAGGAATGTGATATAAAGGAACTTCGAACATGAGGGAGTATATAAATACCAGTCTGGGACAGGAATGTGATATAAAGGAACTCGAAAAGACAGAATATATCAATACTAGTCTGGGACAGAAATGTCATATAAAGGAACTTCGAACAAGAGGAGTATATAAATACCAATCTGGGACAGGAATGTGATATAAAGGAACTCGAACAAGAGGGAGTATATAAATACCAGTATGGGACAGGAATGTGATATAAAGGAACTCGAAAAGAGGGAGTAGATAAATACCAGTCTGGGATAGGAATGTGATATAAAGGAACTCGAACAAGAGGGAGTATATAAATACAAGTCTGGGACAGGAATGCGATATAAAGGAACTCGAACAAGAGGGATTATATAAATTCCAGTCTGGGACAGGAATGTGATATAAAGGAACACGAACAAGAGGGAGTATATAAATACAAGTCTGGGACAGGAATGTGATATAAAGGAACTCGAACAGGAGAGAGTATATAAATACCAGTTTGGGACAGGAATGGGATATAAAGGAACTCGAACAAGAGGGAGTATATAAATACCAGTCTGGGACAGTAATGTGATATAATGGAACTCAAACAAGAGGGAGTATATAAATACCAGTCTGGGACAGGAATGTGATATAAAGGAACTCGAATACGAGAGTATATAAATACCAGTCTGGGACAGGAATGTGATATAAAGGAACTCGAACACGAGGGAGTGTATAAATACCAGTCTGGGACAGGAATGTGATATAAAGGAAATCGAACAAGAGGGAGTATATAAATACCAGTCTGGGACAGGAATGGGATATAAAGGAACTCGAACAAGACAGAGTATATAAAAAACAGTCTGGGACAGGAATGTGAAATAAATGAACTCAAACAAGAGGGAGTATATAAATACCAGTATGGGACTGAAATGTGATATAAAGGAACTCGAACAAGAGGGAGTATATAAATATCAGTCTGGGACAGGAATGTGATATAAAGGAACTCGAACAGAAGGGAGTATATAAATACCAGTCTGGGACAGGAAGGTGATATAAAGGAACTCGAACAAGAGGGAGTATATAAATAACAGTCTGGGACAGGAATAATATATAAAGGAACTCGAACAAGAGGGAGTATATAAATACCAGTCTGGGACACGAATGTGATATAAAGGAACTCGAAGAGGGAGTATATAAATACCAGTCTGGGAAAGGAATGTGATATAATGGAACTCGAACAAGAGGGAGTATATAAATACCAGTCTGGGATAGGAATGTGATATAAAGGAACTCGAACAAGAGGGAGTATATAAATATCAGTCTGGGACAGGAATGTGATATAAAGCAACTCAAACAAGAGAGAGTATATAAATACCAGTCTGGGACAGGAATGTGATATAAAGGAACTCGAGCGAGAGGGAGTATATAAATACCAGTCTGGGACAGGAATGTGATATAAAGGAACTCAAACAAGAGGGAGTGTATAAATACCAGTCTAGGAGAGGAATGTTATAGAAAGGAACTCGAACAAATGGGAGTATATAAATACCAGTCTGGGACAGGAATGTGATAGAAAGGAACTCGAACAAGAGGGAGTATATAAATACCAGTCTGGGACAGGAATGTGATATAAAGGAACTCGAACAAGGCGGAATATATAAATACCAGTCTGGGACAGAAATGTGATATAAAGGAACTCGAAGAAGAGGGAGTATATAAATACCAGTCTGGGACAGGAATGTGATATAAAGGAACTCAAGAAGAGGGAGCATATAAATACCAGTCTGGGACAGGAATGTGATATAAAGGAATTCAAACAAGAGGGAGTATATAAATACCAGTCTGGGACAGGAATGGGATATAAAGGAACTCAAACAAGAGGAGTATATAAATACCAGTCTGGGACAGGAATGTGATAAAAAGGAACTCGAACAAGAGGGTTTATATAAATACCAGTCTGGGACAGGAATGTGATATAAAGGAACTCGAACAAGAGGGAGTATATAAATACCAGTCTGGGACAGGAATGTGATATAAAGGAACTCGAACAAGAGGGAGTATATAAATACCAGTCTGGGACAGGAATGTGATATAAAGGAACTCGAACAAGAGGGAGTATATAAATACCAGTCTGGGAAAGGAATCTGATATAAAGGAAATCGAACAAGAGAGAGTATATAAATACCAGTCTGGGAAAGAAATGTGATATAAAGAAACTCGAACAAGAGGGAATATATAAATACCAGTCTGGGACAGGAATGTGATATAAAGCAACTCGAACAAGAGAGAGTATATAAATACCAGTCTGGGACAGGAATGTGATATAAAGGAACTCGAACAAGATGGAGTATATAAATACCAGTCTGGGACAGGAATGTGATATAAAGTAACTCGAACAAGAGGGAGTATATAATTACAAGTCTGGGACAGGAATATGATATAAAGGAACTCGAAGAAGAGGGAGTATATAAATACCAGTCAGGGACAGGAATGTGATATAAAGGAACTCGAACAAGAGGGAGTGTATAAATACCAGTCTGGGACAGGAATTTGGTAAAAGGAACTCGAACAAGAGGGAGTATATAAATACCAGTCTGGGACAGGAATGTGATATGAAGGAACTCGAAGAAGAGGGAGTATATAAATACCAGTCTGGGACAGGAATGTGATATAAAGGAAATCGAACAGAAGGGAGTATATAAATACCAGTCTGGGACAGGAATGTGATATAAAGGAACTCGAAGAAGAGGAAGTATATAAATACCAGTCTGGGACAGGATTGTGATAGGAACTCGAAGAAGAGGGAGCATATAAATACCAGTCTGGGACAGGAATGTGATATAAAGCAACTCAAACAAGAGGGAGTATATAAATGCCAGTCTGGTACAGGAATGTGATATAAAGGAACTCGAACAAGAGGGAGTATATAAATTCCAGTCTGGGAGAGGAATGTGATATAAAGGAACTCGAACAAGAGGGAGTATATAAATACCAGTCTGGGACAGGAATGTGATATAAAGGAACTCGAACAGGAGGGAGTATATAAATACCAGTCTGGGAGAGGAATGTGATATAATTGAACTCGAACAAGAGGGAGTATATAAATACCAGTCTGGGACAGGATTGTGATATAAAGGAACTCAAACAAGAGGGAGTATATAAATACCAGTCTGGGACAGGAATGTGATAGAAAGGAACTCGAACACGAGGGAGTATATAAATACCAGTCTGGGACAGGAATGTGATAGAAAGGAACTCGAACAAGAGGGAGTATATAAATACCAGTCTGTGACAGGAATGTGATATAAAGGAACTCGAACAAGAGGGATTATATAAATTCCAGTCTGGGACAGGAATGTGATATAAAGGAACTCGAAAAAGACAGAATATATCAATACTAGTCTGGGACAGAAATGTCATATAAAGGAACTCGAACAAGAGGGAGTATATAAATACCAATCTGGGACAGGAATGTGATATAAAGGAACTCGAACAAGAGGGAGTATATAAATACCAGTATGGGACAGGAATGTGATATAAAGGAACTCGAAAAAGAGGGAGTAGATAAATACCAGTCTGGGATAGGAATGTGATATAAAGGAACTCGAACAAGAGGGAGTATATAAATACCAATCTGGGACAGGATTGTGATATAAAGGAACTCGAACAGGAGGGAGTATATAAATACAAGTCTGGGACAGGAATGCGATATAAAGGAACTCGAACAAGAGGGATTATATAAATTCCAGTCTGGGACAGGAATGTGATATAAAGGAACTCGAACAAGAGGGAGTATATAAATACAAGTCTGGGACAGGAATGTGATATAAAGGAACTCGAACAGGAGAGAGTATATAAATACCAGTTTGGGACAGGAATGGGATATAAAGGAACTCGAACAAGAGGGAGTATATAAATACCAGTCTGGGACAGTAATGTGATATAATGGAACTCAAACAAGAGGGAGTATATAAATACCAGTCTGGGACAGGAATGTGATATAAAGGAACTCGAATACGAGAGAGTATATAAATACCAGTCTGGGACAGGAATGTGATATAAAGGAACTCGAACACGAGGGAGTGTATAAATACCAGTCTGGGACAGGAATGTGATATAAAGGAAATCGAACAAGAGGGAGTATATAAATACCAGTCTGGGACAGGAATGGGATATAAAGGAACTCGAACAAGACGGAATATATAAATAACAGTCTGGGACAGGAATGTGAAATAAATGAACTCAAACAAGAAGGAGTATATAAATACCAGTATGGGACTGAAATGTGATATAAAGGAACTCGAACAAGAGGGAGTATATAAATATCAGTCTGGGACAGGAATGTGATATAAAGGAATTCGAACAGAAGGGAGTATATAAATACCAGTCTGGGACAGGAATAATATATAAAGGAACTCGAACAAGAGGGAGTATATAAATACCAGTCTGGGACAGGAATGTGATATAAAGGAACTCGAAGAAGAGGGAGTATATAAATACCAGTCTGGGAAAGGAATGTGATATAAAGGAACTCGAACGAGAGGGAGTAGATAAATACCAGTCTGGGACAGGAATGTGATATAAAGGAACTCAAACAAGAGGGAGTATACAAATACCAGTCTGGGACAGGAATGTGATATAAAGGAACTCGAACAAGAGGGAGTGTATAAATACCAGTCTAGGAGAGGAATGTTATAGAAAGGAACTCGAACAAATGGGAGTATATAAATACCAGTCTGGGACAGGAATGTGATAGAAAGGAACTCGAACAAGAGGGAGTATATAAATACCAGTCTGGGACAGGAATGTGATATAAAGGAACTCGAACAAGGCGGAATATATAAATACCAGTCTGGGACAGGAATGTGATATAAAGGAACTCGAAGAAGAGGGAGTATATAAATACCAGTCTGGGACAGGAATGTGATATAAAGGAACTCGAAGAAGAGGGAGCATATAAATACCAGTCTGGGACAGGAATGTGATATAAAGGAACTCAAACAAGAGGGAGTATATAAATACCAGTCTGGGACAGGAATGGGATATAAAGGAACTCAAACAAGAGGGAGTATATAAATACCAGTCTGGGACAGGAATGTGATAAAAAGGAACTCGAACAAGAGGGTTTATATAAATACCATTCTGGGACAGGAATGTGATATAAAGGAACTCGAATAAGAGGTAGTATATAAATACCAGTCTGGGACAGGAATGTGATATAAAGGAACTCGAACAAGAGGAAGTATATAAATACCAGTCTGGGACAGGAATGTGATATAAAGGAACTCGAACAAGAGGGAGTATATAAATACCAGTCTGGGAAAGGAATCTGATATAAAGGAACTCGAACAAGAGGGAGTATATAAATACCAGTCTGGGAAAGAAATGTGATATAAAGAAACTCGAACAAGAGGGAATATATAAATACCAGTCTGGGACAGGAATGTGATATAAAGCAACTCGAACAAGAGAGAGTATATAAATACCAGTCTGGGACAGGAATGTGATATAAAGGAACTCGAACAAGATGGAGTATATAAATACCAGTCTGGGACAGGAATGTGATATAAAGTAACTCGAACAAGAGGGAGTATATAATTACAAGTCTGGGACAGGAATATGATATAAAGGAACTCGAAGAAGAGGGAGTATATAAATACCAGTCAGGGACAGGAATGTGATATAAAGGAACTCGAACAAGAGGGAGTGTATAAATACCAGTCTGGGACAGGAATTTGGTAAAAAGGAACTCGAACAAGAGGGAGTATATAAATACCAGTCTGGGACAGGAATGTGATATGAAGGAACTCGAAGAAGAGGGAGTATATAAATACCAGTCTGGGACAGGAATGTGATATAAAGCAAATCAAACAGAAGGGAGTATATAAATACCAGTCTGGGACAGGAATGTGATATAAAGGAACTCGAAGAAGAGGGAGTATATAAATACCAGTCTGGGACAGGATTGTGATAGGAACTCGAAGAAGAGGGAGCATATAAATACCAGTCTGACACAGGAATGTGATATAAAGCAACTCAAACAAGAGGGAGTATATAAATGCCAGTCTGGTACAGGAATGTGATATAAAGGAACTCGAACAAGAGGGAGTATATAAATTCCAGTCTGGGAGAGGAATGTGATATAAAGGAACTCGAACAAGAGGGAGTATATAAATACCAGTCTGGGACAGGAATGTGATATAAAGGAACTCGAACAGGAGGGAGTATATAAATACCAGTCTGGGACAGGAATGTGATATAAAGGAACTCGAAGAAGAGAGAGTATATAAATACCAGTCTGGGACAGGATTGTGATATAAAGGAACTCAAACAAGAGGGAGTATATAAATACCAGTCTGGGACAGGAATGTGATAGAAAGGAACTCGAACACGAGGGAGTATATAAATACCAGTCTGGGACAGGAATTTGATAGAAAGGAACTCGAACAAGAGGGAGTATATAAATACCAGTCTGTGACAGGAATGTGATATAAAGGAACTCGAACAAGAGGGAGTATATAAATACCAGTCTGGGACAGGAATGTGATATAAAGGAACTCGAACAAGAGGGAGTGTATAAATACCAGTCTGGGACAGAAATCTGGTATAAAGGAACTCGAACAAGAGGGAGCATATTAATACCAGTCTGGGACAGGAATGTGATATAAAGGAGCTCGAACTAAAGGGAGTATATAAATACCAGTCTGGGACAGGAATGTGATAGAAAGGAACTCGAACAAGAGGGAGTATATAAATACCAGTCTGGGACAGGAATGTGGCATAAAGGAACTCAAACAAGAGGAGGTATATAAATACCAGTCCGGGACAGGAATGTGATATAAAGGAACTCGAACAAGAGGGAGTTGATAAATACCAGTCTGGGACAGGAATGTGATATAAAGGAACTCGAACAAGAGGGAGTATATAAATACCAGTCTGGGACAAGAATGTGATATAAAGTAACTCGAACAAGAAGGAGTATATAAATACCAGTCTGATACAAGAATGTGATATTAAAGAACTCGAACAAGAGGGAGTATATAAATACAAGTCTGGGACAGGTATGTGATGTAAAGGAACTCGAACAAGAGGGAGTATATGAATACCAGTCTGGGACAGGAATGTGATATAAAGGAACTCGAACAAGAGGGAGTATATAAATACCAGTCTGGGACAGGAATGTGATATAAAGGAACACAAACAGGGGGGAGTATGTAAATACCAGTCTGGGACAGGAATGTGTTATAAAGGAACTTGAACAAGAGGGAGTATATAAATACCTGTCTGGGACAGGAATGTGATATAAAGGAACTCGAACAAGAAGGTGTATATAAATACCAGTCTGGGACAGGAATGTGATATAAAGGAACTCGAACAAGAGGGAGTATATAAATACCAGTCTGGGACAAGAATGTGATATAAAGTAACTCGAACAAGAAGGAGTATATAAATACCAGTCTGGGACAAGAATGTGATATTAAAGAACTCGAACAAGAGGGAGTATATAAATACAAGTCTGGGACAGGTATGTGATGTAAAGGAACTCGAACAAGAGGGAGTATATGAATATCAGTCTGGGACAGGAATGTGATATAAAGGAACTCGAACAAGAGGGAGTATATAAATACCAGTCTGGGACAGGAATGTGATATAAAGGAACACAAACAGGGGGGAGTATGTAAATACCAGTCTGGGACAGGAATGTGTTATAAAGGAACTTGAACAAGAGGGAGTATATAAATACCTGTCTGGGACAGGAATGTGATATAAAGGAACTCGAACAAGAAGGTGTATATAAATACCAGTCTGGGACAGGAATGTGATATAAAGTAACTCGAACAAGAGGGAGTATATAATTACAAGTCTGGGACAGGAATATGATATAAAGGAACTCGAAGAAGAGGGAGTATATAAATACCAGTCAGGGACAGGAATGTGATATAAAGGAACTCGAACAAGAGGGAGTGTATAAATACCAGTCTGGGACAGGAATTTGGTAAAAAGGAACTCGAACAAGAGGGAGTATATAAATACCAGTCTGGGACAGGAATGTGATATGAAGGAACTCGAAGAAGAGGGAGTATATAAATACCAGTCTGGGACAGGAATGTGATATAAAGGAAATCGAACAGAAGGGAGTATATAAATACCAGTCTGGGACAGGAATGTGATATAAAGGAACTCGAAGAAGAGGGAGTATATAAATACCAGTCTGGGACAGGATTGTGATAGGAACTCGAAGAAGAGGGAGCATATAAATACCAGTCTGGGACAGGAATGTGATATAAAGCAACTCAAACAAGAGGGAGTATATAAATGCCAGTCTGGTACAGGAATGTGATATAAAGGAACTCGAACAAGAGGGAGTATATAAATTCCAGTCTGGGAGAGGAATGTGATATAAAGGAACTCGAACAAGAGGGAGTATATAAATACCAGTCTGGGACAGGAATGTGATATAAAGGAACTCGAACAGGAGGGAGTATATAAATACCAGTCTGGGACAGGAATGTGATATAAAGGAACTCGAAGAAGAGAGAGTATATAAATACCAGTCTGGGACAGGATTGTGATATAAAGGAACTCAAACAAGAGGGAGTATATAAATACCAGTCTGGGACAGGAATGTGATAGAAAGGAACTCGAACACGAGGGAGTATATAAATACCAGTCTGGGACAGGAATTTGATAGAAAGGAACTCGAACAAGAGGGAGTATATAAATACCAGTCTGTGACAGGAATGTGATATAAAGGAACTCGAACAAGAGGGAGTATATAAATACCAGTCTGGGACAGGAATGTGATATAAAGGAACTCGAACAAGAGGGAGTGTATAAATACCAGTCTGGGACAGAAATCTGGTATAAAGGAACTCGAACAAGAGGGAGCATATTAATACCAGTCTGGGACAGGAATGTGATATAAAGGAGCTCGAACTAAAGGGAGTATATAAATACAAGTCTGGGACAGGAATGTGATATAAAGGAACTCAAACAGGAGGGAGTATATAAATACAAGTCTGGGACAGGAATGTGATATAAAGGAACTCGAACAAGAGGGAGTATATAAATACCAGTCTGGGACAGGAATGTGATATGAAGGAACTCGAAGAAGAGGGAGTATATAAATACCAGTCTGGGACAGGAATGTGATATGAAGGAACTCGAACAGAAGGGAGTATATAAATACCAGTCTGGGACAGGAATGTGATATAAAGGAACTCGAAGAAGAGGGAGTATATAAATACCAGTCTGGGACAGGAATGTGATATAAAGGAACTCGAAGAACAGGGAGCATATAAATACCAGTCTGGGACAGGAATGTGATATAAAGCAACTCAAACAAGAGGGAGTATATAAATACCAGTCTGGTACAGGAATGTGATATAAAGGAACTCGAACAAGAGGGAGTATATAAATTCCAGTCTGGGAGAGGAATGAGATATAAAGGAACTCGAACAAGAGGGAGTATATAAATACCAGTCTGGGACAGGAATGTGATATAAAGGAACTCGAACAGGAGGGAGTATATAAATACCAGTCTGGGACAGGAATGTGATATAAAGGAACTCGAAGAAGAGAGAGTATATAAATACCAGTCTGGGACAGGATTGTGATATAAAGGAACTCGAACAAGAGGAAGTATATAAATACCAGTCTGGGACCGGAATGTGATAGAAAGGAACTCGAACACGAGGGAGTACATAAATACCAGTCTGGGACAGGAATGTGATAGAAAGGAACTCGAACAAGAGGGAGTATATAAATACCAGTCTGGGACAGGAATGTGGCATAAAGGAACTCAAACAAGAGGAGGTATATAAATACCAGTCCGGGACAGGAATGTGATATAAAGGAACTCGAACAAGAGGGAGTTGATAAATACCAGTCTGGGACAGGAATGTGATATAAAGGAACTCGAACAAGAGGGAGTATATAAATACCAGTCTGGGACAAGAATGTGATATAAAGTAACTCGAACAAGAAGGAGTATATAAATACCAGTCTGGGACAAGAATGTGATATTAAAGAACTCGAACAAGAGGGAGTATATAAATACAAGTCTGGGACAGGTATGTGATGTAAAGGAACTCGAACAAGAGGGAGTATATGAATACCAGTCTGGGACAGGAATGTGATATAAAGGAACTCGAACAAGAGGGAGTATATAAATACCAGTCTGGGACAGGAATGTGATATAAAGGAACACAAACAGGGGGGAGTATGTAAATACCAGTCTGGGACAGGAATGTGTTATAAAGGAACTTGAACAAGAGGGAGTATATAAATACCTGTCTGGGACAGGAATGTGATATAAAGGAACTCGAACAAGAAGGTGTATATAAATACCAGTCTGGGACAGGAATGTGATATAAAGGAACTCAAACAAGAGGGAATAGATAAGTATTTGGAAAGAGAGGAATTATCAACAATAAACCATGAACAAATACTAATAAAACTCATTAAGGAATGCTTCAGAAGATTAAAATTAATATTGAAAATTCCCTTGATGTCTAAAAATAAAGTCCAAGCTATAAAGCAATTTGCTCTTCCTTTTCTAACTTACAGTTTTGGGATGATCAGCAGGCCCCAAAAAGTATTGGCTCAAATGGACTCAAAAACAAGAAAAATGTTTTGTGCTTATAAAATGATATATAAAAAGCAGTGTATACCAAGAGCATATTCCACTCTCTGAAGGAGGTATGAGTTTCCTAGATACTGATTACATGTATAGATCTGTAGTTGTGGGACTGCATATATATCTGTTGACCTCATGAGATCCAAACATAGTGAAAGTTTTAAAACATGAGGTGAAGAAATACAAGGCGACATCTTTGCCTAGTTTAGAACAAGGATTTATGTGTGAAGCGTGAATGGAATTCAAACCAGAAGCATACAAAAATCAGACAGCAAATGAATGTGCAAATAAGCAAAAAGAAAAGAATATAACGTGAAGGATTCAGTAAGAAAGATAGCTAAAGAAGACATTAATATAGTGGCAAATAAAGACATTTCCTGGAAAAACCTTATATTGACCAAGACTTGAATCAGGAATGGTTAAAGAGAGGTGAACTGAAACCAAAAGATGAAAGGCTAATAGTGGCCACAAGGGGTAGTTGACTAGATACATGCTGGTATACAAAATCCATTGAATATGTGGAAGAAACAGACAAATGCAGGTTTTGTAAAAAATTAACTGGAAACAGTCGCATATCTTGTTACTGTGTGTAATATAGTCATGGCAGAGGGCCTATATATTAAAAGCCACAATAATGCACCATGATGTTTGCATTGGGGATTGTGCAGACATTCCAACATAGAAGTAGTTGAGAAACACTGGAAACACGGAACACAAACCATTGTAGAGAATGATGAATTTTCAATCATATGGGATCACCCATTACTAGCAGTTAAAAATTAAAATAGATACAAGAAAACCAGATATAGTAGTCCATAAAAAGAAGGCAAAACTAACATTAAACACTGAAATTGCTACACCCAGTGATTACACTGTCCTATGTATAGACAGACACAAAGTCATTATTATCAGGATTTGCAGACATAAATTAGAGCGATGTAGAAGAAAGATACTCAGACAGTTCCAATGGTAGCAGTAGGAGCAATGTGTTGAGTAAAAAAGAATTTATAGTCATACCTACCTATGCTAGCGATACATGTAACCCCCATATGAATTTCAGAAAGAGGCAATTCTGTGCACATTGTGGGTGCTGAGAATAGCACCCTTGGCTAACATCAAAAACTGAAACAATACTAATTTCCAGAACTCTAATCATACCCTTACTTAGGAATTGGGCCCATTCTCACCATGTTAGCAGAAACCCACAGACGTGGAGTAATTAAACCAGGTACATGGGCTTATGAATAGTAAATGCACACACAAACAGCCAGCACAATGAGAGAAATCCAATTTTTTATTCTGGAACAAAGAAGGCAGACCAGTTTCAGCCTAAATAAGCCTTTTTCAATGCCAAAAAAGTATTGTACACAACACCAAGTGCTCCTTATATATATGTCACCAACCTATAAACCAATAAAAAGAGAGAAACAATTAGTTTGAAAAAACATATGCAAAGAAAACCTAGGTAAAATTTTGTGTGTGCATTTACGATTATTTTTTGGCCTCTGCACTTGCCGTCCGTGCGGAGTCTTGGTTGGTACACTTACGAATAGTAAGACACTGCAAGCTAACGATATATGGTAACTCTACATCACAGCAGCAAGCTAAACTGATATCAATATAAAAGTTTATTGGTAAAGCAATGCTTTCAGGTACAACTACCCTTCTTCAGTGCAAGATAAAACACAAAATTCATTGCAACATTTAAATACCAATCACAATCAATCATTCAATTAAGCACAGCCAATAAAAATATGATATTAATCCTGTTCAACAATTAAAAATTTCACCCTAAACATACAGTAATAAAATCACTTTAAAGGTGACATTTTATCTTTGAGTATTGGTTTCAATGTATTCATTTTGTTAATGCCTGGAAATACATCTGCTTGCGGAAGTGTGATCCATTCATATTCTTTCAATTCTAATTTGTTATTCAGATCACCACCTCTAATAGTCTTCTGAACACTAGTCAACACTCTAAAGGTAAAATTATGTAGCTCCCCATTTTCATTCACATGTTTTGCAAGTGAATTAGTTGGACTATTTCTCCTTATATCGGATTTATGTTCAAGTATTCTGTCTCTAAGGCGTCTACTACACTTCCCCACACAGAACGCCGGACAGATCCGACATACTGCCAAATACACAATATTACAGGAGTTACATGTAGCAGAACATCTCAAACTATATAGTATGGCAACGCTTCAGTTTTGTGGCTTAACTAGAAATGGGAATAGTCCCTCGAGGTCTGAGAATATTAAATATGCCCTCATATGGTAATACTTATCCTACATTATTAAAAAATGGCAGGAACTGAACTTGAAATTAAGTTCTGAATATATGATTTTGATGACTAAATTTTTTGAGGGCATAGAGAAAGATCTATGTGACGAAATTACTGAAATGGAGAAACATCTTTCCTCTTTACCATCTTTTATTTCTCGAGTGGCTGATTAAGATAGAATGTTACAAAGAATTCATGATTACGATCGCCACTTGGAAACTGGCAAATGAAAGAAATTGAGTTGAGATATATATGATTTCTTGAATGGACATATATTCTCTGAGCAGTAGTCGAAGCTTTATCCCTCTACATCAGTGTAGCTGACTACATTATGAGAAAATATTCAACATTCTATTTTATAAACTTTAGGGTTGTGCATGCATTATCTTTACCAGTGACTTTTCATATGAAGTCTACAACTAAAAATCACAAAAAAATATGCATGACATTTTAATTGTGCAACTTAACTTATACGTGACCCAATGCATCTGCACTCTTAATAGTCATATCATTAGGCCTGCTCCCCCTGTGTTCTATACATTTTGTCGAGTATTTCATCAGTTACATTATCAATGCACCTTTTCCTAACTTTCTCCATCTATTCAGAGAACCTCATGTTATGATTAGTTCACTGAATTTTGGGCATCACTATTCACGACAGGTATACTACTCTGGTAGGGCAGCTGAGATGAATGCATTATTTTCCAAAGCAGGGTTCACTACATAATGGTCTTGACAGTGAAGCTTGAGAAGAAACTATGAAACAGTCTACTGAAAAAGAAGAATGATTTGCTTTATTCTAGTTGTTTCCATCACTGCTGTTTATAGTATATGTGGGAGCAACTAAGACATTTAATACAATTATTGTCAAGGAAAATGAATGGTACAGTTCTGCTGATGAATACTCTGCCATTTCTGGGGTTTACTTTATTAGACTCAGGCTGTAAAATGGAATATTCTGGAAAATGCTGACCAAATGGTAGCTATCAGATGGTTAAGCAAGACACTATTCCAGTTTGGTCATGGGTTCTATGTTATAAGAATGAAAGATCAAACGCTCGAACGTTCACATGAGCAAATATTTAAAAAAACTTGAAATCATTATTGTGGAAGGGGGGCTGCACCCCCCCACACCCCCCACTAAATATATATTCCAACTCTGAGATCATACTACAGTGAGAAAAGGGCAAATACTTCAATCTTCACTGAAATGCGAAAAAAAAAATCGAGTTTTGAAATATTCACTCATGTGAGCGTTCGAGAGTTTGATCTTCACAAAAGAAAAGTTCACAAAAGAGGTTTATTCTTCAACTCACAGGACAGATAATCTCACACATGAGTTTGTGAGGCCATTGACTGTGATATTAGCAACTGCAAGGTGCTGAAATTTAACCTGTCAAGTATTACTATTTTTATATTATTCATACGATGCAAGTAGTACACCAAACTGAGATGGGTAAGACAATTACCTTCATGTTCAGTGCTTATGTGCTAGTTTGAAAATTTAGTAGGAATTACTGAAGCTTAAGCTAGAAGATAAGGAGATCAGGACACAAATCTTCATTAGAAACTCAGACTTACTACAACTGGATGACTTTTGTGCTACTACACTTTATGCAGCCATCTGCCAGAAGACAGGAATCACTAAGATAAATCACTGACACGCTTCTTTAAAGTTCATACAATGAATAAGGCCTGCATCCTTCCTGGGAATGTCTTCTTTAGCTATGCATCCACATTGCATTTTTCTTTTTCTGGCATATGAATCACTCCACTAATATTCATTAAAAATGGCATCATAGATTTTACATTATATATAATATATGTATATTATATATGTATATTATATATATATATAATATACCACTGGGTGGTAATTCCCAGATATGCTCAGAATTAGTCCAAAATTACAAAAAATACACTGAACCCACAGACATTGCCAACATCCTAGCTGACAGGTTCAGCGCAAACTCCCCCCCCCCTCCCCACCAAAAGGGCAAATATCTATCCCAGCAGAGTGCTGCCCCCCTGACATCTCAGATGCTCAGGTAAGAGCCGCCCTCTTCAAAGCAAAACACAGCATCAATGGGACCAGACGGTGTCCCGGGCTGTGTCCTACATGAACTCCAAGAAGAGCTAAACCCAAACATAAAACTACTGTTCAATCTCAGCCTTACTACAGGATATGTGCCCAAAGAGTGGCGTACAGCAACAGTGGTCCCTCTCCATAAAGGTGGTGCCTCAACGGATCCTGGAAACTATCGCCCTATAAGCCTGACTAGCTTGGTCTGCAAAGCTATGGAAAGGATCATCATGGACCTCATAAATAAAGATATTGGGGACCTACAGACACTGGATCCTACCCAGTTTGGCTTTGTTAAGGGCAGATCCTGCCTCTTAAACCTGGTTGATTTCTTTGAAACAGTCACCAAGGCCATTGACGAGGAGATGGTGGTCCACACAGCCTACCTGGACCTCAAAAAGTGTTCGATACAATACCCCACTCGGGCATTATAGATAAGCTCACCAGCTTAAATATAAACCCCTATGTCACTAGATGGATTGCAAACTGGCTCAAGGACAGAACCCACATGGTTAGAATTGCTGGAGCCATGTCAGACTCCAAACCAGTTACAAGTGGTGTCCCACAAGGCTCAGTCCTGGGACCTCTCTTGTTCGGTATATATTTCTCGGAGGTACAGGCCAACACGGAAGGACTGTGGCTGACCAAGTTCGCAGATGACTGCAAACTGGGCACCATAATCGACTCTCCAGCTGACACAAGCATCCTCCAAAAGGGCCTCATAGAAACAGACAACTGGTGCCAGAGCCATGGCCTCAAGCTAAATGCCAAAAGTGTATAGTCATCCCTTTGGCAAAAACAAAGTGCCCACAAATTACCACATAGGTGGTAATCTATTAAGTACAGAAGAAGTAATTAGGGACCTGGGGACCCAAGTTGATAGCAATCTCTCATTTGACAACCACATGGCCAAAGTGGTTAGAAAAACATTTTATATAGCCCACCTAATCATGAAGGGATTCACATCTAGATCAGGGAGGTCATCGTGCCTCTTTACTCATCCCTCATCAGGCCCATAATTGAGTACAATGCCCCTTTTGGGATGTACCTTAACAGACACCTGCAGCAACTGGAAAGACCCCAAAAGTACCTCACCAAGAGGATCAAAGGGCTCAAACAGATGCCATATGCTGCCCGGTTAATGAAACTCCAGCTCTACTCAGTGGCATACTGCCTGTTCAGAGGCGATCTGTGCCTGACGTATAAAGCCATGTCCAACCCGGAATTAATGGACATGCTGCACCTCAGAAAATCCAAATCCCATCGAGCTACGCTCGAGAGACTTGAACCTCAGCACTGAAATAAATAGGACATGCTGGAGGGACAGATTCATAACCCAGAGGCTCCCTTCACTCTGGAATAAAATCCCAGTCCAGGTTAGGCAGAGTCCCTCAGTGACTCTCTTCAAGAGGAATCTTGATGAGTGGATGGGAGATCGTAGGTTTACCCCGGGTATCACTTCTGTGTCACTGTTAGACAGAGGCACAGTATACTAACCTCGAAAAAGGGCATAGCAAAATAAATTTAAAATGGGTGTCGAAAGCCAAACACATTCTGGCTAGGCTTATAAATACCCTAGGGCACATAGCCTATTATGAACCTATGAACCTATATATATATATATATATATATATATATATATATATATATATATATACATATATATATAGATATATATATATATATATATATATAAACATATTGGTCAGGCTTTTCTTCAGCCTTTCCTGATGTACTAACCTGATATGCTACAGATCTTGATTCAGCAGTAGCTTATTTCACGCACTTACTCATATAAATAGCTTATTTCTCTCTCATTTTTTTCTGTAACTTTCTCACCTTATTAAGACAGCACTATCATCACTCTAAGAATGTTAAATTTGTCTAATTCCTTTACATTGAAAAATATGCTTGTAATGTTTTAAAACCATCTAACTCTTATATTTGAATTCTTTACACTTTCTGGTCTTAAAATGTCTTTCTAAAAACACTTTTTATTTGAGCAATGGTACCTTTTGGCTTCCACTGTGAATAGACAAAAGTGAATGCACTTAGGGTCAGAATCCCCAAACTGCATTTCTCAAAAAAAAAAAATTAAAAACACCATTTAAGTATATACATATATATATATATATATATATATATATATATATATATATATATATTTTTTTTTTTTTTTTCTGCAGGGTAGGGGGGAAGTAATCCTGTACCCCCAAACTTATATGTGCCAAGTCCATGGTCACACCACCTTGAAGATGAGGGAAATTTCTCCAAACAGAGAATCAGTTAAGGCACAGTTCACTGACAGTAACTTCCTATGGAGGAATTCCAGTCATCGATGGGTTGAATCTTTGACAGTTGAAGCTAGAGCATTCGTTCTTCGTCTACCAGTAAGTTATCCAAACTTCATGTATTCAGTTTATTCCACTGTGGTACTTAATAGATAAAATGCATCTTTTTCCTCATTTCATGATGAAACATGCTGATTATATAACTATATTATCACTATAATGGGCTTATAGTACATATCTAAGTCATTAATGTTTCCTGCCTTGAACCTTCCGCTGTCTGGTCTATGTCTTTGAACAGATGAAGTCTCAAGAACCACAGGCAACTTTTATCAGCTATGTTTATTTTATTATTTAGCTATCCATTTTCAATGCATGTCCCTGTTTCAAGTTACTTGCTTACTAATTTATTTTTTAAAATTACATAAACATCTGTGATTCCAAAACAAGGTCATATCCTTTCATACTGTATTCCATTTAGCTTATCTTTCAGTTTAGAAAAATATCCTAAATATATTAAAGTTTTCAGTACCTTCTGTAGAGAAGGCAGCTTTTACTTTTCTTTCAACATTTAGTTTAATTTAGTTAGAAATTAAATCTGTAAAATATTTATGTGTTGTATGTCAAAAACAAATGTTTCTCAGAAACATAGAACTTTTTAGATTACCAAATTAATATTTAATACATTTTGTAGAGGCCATTGAAATAAAAATGAATAAGTCACAATTATTAAAAAATGTAAAATTAATATGGGTAGCTGTAAACAAGTTATTAGACAAAGCAGATCTGCACAGATATAGAATTTTTATGTTAATGTAATGGCAGTTTAGAGTAACTCAGCTTTGCTTGGAAGATCAGAATACATAATATTTGCTACAGGCAAAGATGCGCTAAATAATTAAATTACAATGTAACTATTTTAAATTTCTAACATTGAAACAGTCAGCAAAATGTCAAGGAAATAGGACATCTGGTGAAACATTTCTGATTTCTTTCCTTGTAAAGTATAATTTTTAACCAGTAATAGAGTTGCCTTTGACTCACCACAGTAGTAAGGATCTTTGACTATAGTACTGTAGAAAGCTAGCAAATGCAAGGCAGTTAAAGTAAAATAAAATATGGTTCAGAGTCTGGTTAATAATGTCTTTTAAAAGAAAAAGCCTTTAAAAGCATCTGTGTGTGTGTGTGTGTGTGTGTGTGTGTGTGTGTGTGTGTGTGTGTGTGTGTGTGTGTGTGTGTGTGTGTATGTGTGTGTGTGTGTTGGGGGGCATGTAGGTGAACTCCCTCAGTAAGTTTTTAGAGTCATGGAAAAAAGCATGGAATTAACTACTTTATCTAGATCTACTTCATCAAATGCAATGCTGTAATAACTTTTAAAATGAAAATCTTCCAGTTATATAAAGTACAGTTGTGTAAGTTGAACTTACCATAACAACAGATGCTCAAACAACAACTGTTGCAGTAGCCATAGGCCAAAGGACAATGCTAGGAATAACAAAAAATAAATGCCCACACCCTGGCATAAAACAGACACCATAAATAAGGGGGATGGAGGGAAAGAGTGGCTTCAAAATCGACTGTTATGCTAAGTTCAGCTTATGCAACTGTACTATGTTCTTCATATTATTTACTGTTGCAGTAGCCTTAGCTATAGGGATAGATTACCATAGCTAACTATATTTGAATGGTGGAAGAAGGGTCCAGGTGCCCATGGACAATGGTTCTAACTAAGCCTAGTCTAGACCTAGAGAAGGAATTAAGCTTATAATGCTTTGTAAAAGCATGTACAGAAAACCAAGTAACAGCTTCTAGAATGCTTCTAGAATCCATCGCTTTCAAAAAAAAGCCATTCTTAAAGCCAAGGTCCTTGTAGAGTGGGCCTTGACAGATTTTTCATGGTGACTATAACAAAAGGTAAAACCATTTGGAAATACTCTGTTTCTTACCTTGACAAGAAATGAACAATTAATCTGAAAATTTGAAAGATTTATTTTGGTCAAGATAGTACCTGAGTTGCTTGTAGACATTTAAGGTATGGTGCATCTTTATGCCCTCATTTTGAGATTCAGGAAAGAAAGCATGGGAAGGGATAGTTTGGCTTATAGTAAACTCAGATACCACTTCAGACATAAAAGAGGATTAGTTCTCAAAGAAACCCTGTCCTTGTAGAAAATGAGGTAGGGATGACTCACCATAAGACCTTGTAACTCAGATAACCTTCTTGAAGAGGTCAGAACTAAAGTAAAACTGTTATCTATGTTAGGAACCTCAAGTCAGCCAGAGTAGCTGGTTCAAATGGAGAAAGTATTAGTTTCTCTAACACAAAATTAAGATCTCAAGTAGGGGTCATTTGTTTACTTGGAGGCCTCTTAAGCAAAACCCCTTTCAACAACACTTTGATATGTAACTGTCATGAAAGAGGAGCTTCAGTGGGCAGACATTATGAAATGGCCAATAAATTACAAAGACATGCATCTAGAGCATTTCTCTCTGGGCCTCCGCTGAAAATTGACTCATTTCAAGTCAGACTTTCCCAGTTAACAAATGTTAAATAAATAAATAAATAAATCTTGACAGAGGAATAAGAAAGATCATAGGATGGAAACTCACACATATATTGAAAACCAAATAACAACTAGGCCTGAATGGGTGCTGATTATATTGTTGGCACCAACTAGAAAGCTTTTTCTATTTGCTAATATATGATTTTGTAGTAGCAGGCTTTTTTACTTCCATTAGTACCTGCTGCACATGCTCAGAAAACAACTGCCCAAAAGGAATTAAGACCATGTCATCCAGGCAGTCAAATGAAGATGAGTGATGCTGAGGCGTATCAAACACCCTATTCTTGGTGAGTAGATTCATTCTGTGAGAAAGCTTGTGGCAATGTCCCCTGGCCATTTCCAAAAAAAGGAAAAGCCATGGTTGTCTAGGCTAGACAGGACTGACCACAGTGGTTTTGGAGTATTCCTCCTCAATCTACAAAAGTCCTCTGGATGTTAGTGGAAAAGGTGGAAAGGCATACAGGAACATTTCTGTCCAAAGAAAAAAAAATGTCTTCCAGAAATTCGTGCATGGATTCCTGGAGCAGAATTTTGCCAGTTGATTGTTGAGAGAGGAGGCAAAGAGGTCTACCTGAGGAATTCCCACAGATGGGTCAAACCTTGTAAGAATTCCAGATCTAGTTTCCATTTCTGAGGGTCTGCCTGGTCCTGCTCAGCTTGTCTGCCACACAGTTTTCCTTTGATTGAATGTAGGATGCCGGTAGAATGAGACTGTGCTTATGAAGCTATATCTAAAGCTAAAGTGGCTAGACTGTAAAGGGGGTATATCTTGCTTCCCTCTTGTTTGTTGATGTACCACATCACTGTGGTATTGTCTGTAACCAATTCAAGAGGTCTCTGGGACCAAATATGGTTAACAGAGTTGAGTGACTTGATCAGGGTAAGTATATTCTTGATATTTATGAGCTTGTATCTGTCATTGTTGTCCAACCTCACTGCACTTTTATGTTTCCTGAAACTGCTCCTCAAATGAAGTCTGAAACATCTGTCATGACTGACTGCTTTTGAGCAAGGAGGGAATGAGGGAAACCTTGATTTAGTGATATCTGTTTTTTCCACCAATTGATTTATTTTCTGACAAATCCAAGTACTGGGATCTCAAAAGATAAAGGATATAAATGCTGGGACCAAAGAGATTTCAGATACTACTGTATCTTTCTCATGTGGAGTTTTTCCTAAAGTCTGAATGAATAGGGGTGTGATGATAAGCATCTTTTAAGTCTAGTGTTACCAGGAAACTTGAAAGAGGAAGAACAAACAACAGGTTGTGAAGTGACATCATTCTCAGTTTGGGTACTATCGCAAACAGACTTAGAAAAGAAAGAGCAAGAACTGGTCTCCACGAATTTTCTTTATTTGGGACTAGGAACATCTTTGAATAAAATCCCTTTCAAAACTGGGAAGGAGGAATTGGGTATATCACTCTTTGGGACAGCATGTAATGAAGAAGAGATAGAAACAAGATAATTTGATCTCCAGGATGAGGAATGATCCCCTGGGAAGGAGGAAATTCCTCCCACTGCCATCTGTAACCCTGATGAATGATTTTCAGAACCCATCTGGCTGAACCAAGACTTTGTGAAAGAGAAAATGGGGCGGGGGGTTCACAGGGTCTCTTGAGTAGTCATTCACACTTATTGGAGTTCCCCTGGTTTTGAGAGGTTTGAGTCTTCTTCTTGGAAGCTCATCGCCATATCTTCTTAAACATCTGTTTACCTGAATTCTGTTGAGACTATTTATTCTGTTTTTTTTTCCAAAATTGGATAAGGAAAAAGAAAATCCTTTGGACAGTTTGGAAAAGGAGTGGTGAAAATTTTTAGAGATTCCCTGGATCAGCCTGTGCCTTTCATTACACTTTTTGATCATCTCTGTAGCAGAGGGGCCAAATACTAAATCTCTGTCAAATGAAGAATTTCAAATCTCATGTCTTGTATCATGTGGGGGGTTCTAAGAATGCAGCAAAGCAAACCTCCTTAAAACAGTACCAGTAGCCCTAGCCCTGGAAGACATATCAACAGAGTTGTACACACACACTGCAAACATGGAGAAACTAAGTTATTTAAAGCAGATTTTTATTCACTAGAAGAAACTGTAGATAAAACCTATGAGTCTGACAATTTAAAATTCAGAAATTCAAAGTTGCAGAAATATACACATTTTTCCCATTCCTATCAATAATGTTCCCGTCCTTATTAGAAAGAGTAGGATTGGAATTAACTAAGTGATTAGCAGCAGAAGAGTCAGCTAAGGTTATAGCTGCTGGATAAGGTTTGGGAATAGTATATAAAAATTTAAAAGACTGAGGAACTTTATACCTCCTACCTGCCTTTTTAAGGACAGTTGGCTGACTAAAAGGAAAATTACAAGCAATAAGACAAACCATTCTCTAAAACAGACAAGACAGGAGGAATGGGTTTAGGTTCTGGAAAATGCTTCTGTAGCAACTTCAGAGTGTTTTCTGAGGGACTAAGAAACTTCACTGTTCTTTGACTGAAAACACTAGGATATTCCAACCTAGTTTCAGAGAAAGATCAATCCCTCACAGGGAGGATTAGAAAGTCAGCTCTACTCTGAGTCTAAATCAGAAATCTTAGGACAAAACCCTGAATCCTTCCCTGCATCCTCCTGTTCAGATTTAGAATCTTGAATCTCTTCAGGAAAGGAGGCACCCCTCTTTCTTTTACTGCAAACTACTAAACTGTAAAGATTAATAGCGTGAATCAAATCCTAAGCCAGTCCTAGTAAACTAGTCCTATCCAAAGAAATTCGAGGAGAAGTACACAAATGCTCTTTTTTCTGTTTCCTTTTGACAGGAAAAAATATGGTTAATCATGTTACTAATGTCAGCCACTGCTAGTCAGGGATGGGCACAGCATTCTGACATAAGAGGGAAACCTTCCCTGTTCCTTCTCCCAGGACTGACAAGAGTGGCACTGCCTTACCCACTATAGTTCTTGACCTCTTAGCACAAAACATATCTGGACAAATAAAAAAATAATGGGGGTAAAAAGCCCCAAAAAGAGTGACAAATTTTAAATATTGCTCTTATAAACTTAGAAAATTGCTAGAATCAAATGTACAAAATTTATGGGGAACAGACCAAAAACATGAGGCAATAATCTAGACATTCTGCAAAAATCTGTACAGTTGAGAGGTATGTATACCAACTGAGCGGATCCCAACAGCTGCAGAGGACATGGCTAATGGCTCATGATGGCTGTAGGTGCTACATCAGAGGTCTGTGGGGTAAAACGTGAATGATCCGAGGTACAATAAATGGCCACAGCAGAGTTACGCACCTGTAGCTGAGGCAAACTGTTTGCCTTCTGTGGTGGCAAAGTTTATTTAAATTTTTCTTTTTGTGGCTGGAGGAAGGACTAGCCATGGGACTGACAATCTTTTACAAGGTCAAACTAAAAATGGTGCCTTTATCCTAGGGAGAACAAGCAACAAATGCCAGTAAATCTACCAGCCCACAAAGGTTACATTTTTGACAGAAGAATCACAGTAAAAAGCACTTCCGAGCATTATAGCAGCCAACAATTGAAAAATAAACATGATTCCTCCACAGAAAATATTTTACCAGTTAGTTAACACTACTCTTACACTGACAAAAATAGTGAGTGCTCTGTTTAAAAGTAAGTTACAGTCTTGAGACAATCCATCAAAACACAACACACCTAGCTTTAAAATAACTTTCCCAAAGAGGAAAGTAATAAAGCAGCAGTAAAAAATAAGAAAGTAGAATTTTTTTTTTCGACAAAGGAACTTATCTGTCCCAGCTAATGAAAGCACACACTGATCGGTGATCCTTGCGGGTCTCACAGAAGCATACACTGCAGCAACAGGAAAGCAGCGAATGGCTTTGTGCTCAAAGTTGCCTTATAGTCAGATCAGTTCAAGCTGATTGAGAGTATGGGTGAGTGGAAGGTGCCCTGAAACTTTATAATCTTGCTGGCTGTTATATCCTTAGCAGGATATAACCCATATAGCTCATATTACTGCAGCAGTGATCAATATGAAGAACTTCTGAAGTTTACAAAATATGTCTATATACATGCATTCACAGAAATACATGCACAGGTGCATGCACAAACACCCACACACATATCCACTGTGGTACTAGCTGGAAGGTATCGTAATATTTTGTCAGAATTTCATGAAGTATGATAATACATCTTCTGTCATACATCTAAAGCATAATTATATCCATGCAATAATAGTTAAAATGCATATACACCAAACAGATCCATAATATTTAAATGGCAATCAAGAAATGTTCAGAAACACCCCATCCCAGAATAAATTAGGTAGACAGAAATGTTGCAAATAAATAAATGTGTTAAATATTCATTTAACTTATTTCTTTATCCATCTGTTTGTCAGTCTCTCTTAGCGTGTTGACATAAGAAGCATTTCTGCATACATTAGACACATCTGCTAAGGCACATTTTTGCATCTTTTGTTCTTCAAAACACACCTTTAATTTATTGTCATTTTTCATTATCACTACTTGTACACTTTTTATTCGGCCCACTATTTCTTAACTTGGCAATGTGTTTGGATATCAGAACTGAAACAATTGTGTGGGTTTTGTATAGAATATTGCCAGGCTAGCAGCAGGTAATATTTTTTTTCATATATAAATTAATTCCATCAGTCTGCAGGCCCAAAGGTGATACAGTTTGTTTGTCTGCCTACTTTATTCTGGGATGGTATGTTTCTGAACATTTCTGATAACCATTTAAATATTATGGATATGTTTTCCCTATATTCATTTTAACCATTATTGCATTGATATAATTATACTTTAGATAAATGCATGACTGAAGGGTGTTCCCATGTCATCCCTGAAAATGAACTCTTTCATTCATTTGGCTTGCCTGGTTAACACATAAATAAAATAAAAATTCTCAAGAGCTCACTCATATTTATTTCTCTTAATATCAATCAACTCTTTTTTGTATAACAGAATAAAAGCACTAAAGTCCTCCCATTCAAAAATAAATGCATTATGTAGTTATTTATTTTATTTTATTTATTTTACATTTGTTGACCGGGTTAGTCCAACTGGATACATATCCATTTTCAGTGGAGGCCCGGGGAGAAAAGCTCCAAAGAACAGACATACATAAACAAATACAGTGACAAAACTAGAGTAAGTTAGTAAACTGGCATTTATATGCAAAATAAAGCAGTAAGTAATTGTGTATATAATACAAAAGAGATACAAGTTAGTAAAGATGGATTGTCAAGGCTACATAGTGGGCCCTTAAGATTTTGGGTTGGGTGGAGGGTTCAGTTAATATATTATAATTTTTAAAACATATGTTTATTCTTGTGTGATACTTTAACTGATGTATATAACTTTTCTGTGTAAAGTGTAAAATCTGATAGACAGCATTAATGGCACCGGCAAACTGCAGAACAGAATTTATTAAATTCTATGGTGTAGATGTGCTGGTAATTAAATGTGTGGTACTTCTATGTAAAAGCAAAATGCCTAGTAGTGCCATATTGTCATTTCCATGGTTAAATACGTATACGTAATATTAGGCAGTGCGATATTATGAATACTAAGCTTATTAGAACTGGTAACAGGATCGGTGTCAACTAGTGTTGCATGGGCATTGAATGGCAGGTAGCAAGTGCAATATAGCTAGGAAGTTCACAAGGGACCATGGGGACTTTTGCAAAACAATTTTGTCTGCTACTGCTAAATGGGTCACATCTCCTGACAGCCAATGTATTCAATAATGACCTATCTTTTGAATAAGAATCTTCCTAGTAAGATCTCCAATACATAGTAATCAGCTCTGCATTGACAACAGAGTTCAAGTAAAAAAACCTTATTCTTATGTCAGTAAAAAAGTTATTTGACAAAGTAAAAAAAAAACATGCTTCGCCATCCACAAAAGAATTCTTTTTTATACCAGTAACAGTGGTTTTACTTATAACTTAACTCTTGAGTGATGGTGGTATGTCTGAATATTAGAAACATAAAACGTATTGTAGCACTAAAAGAAAGGGATGAACTGAAACCTGAAAAACCTCTAATACAAGAACTT
The DNA here is from genome assembly GCF_019279795.1 of Protopterus annectens. NCBI lineage: Eukaryota > Metazoa > Chordata > Ceratodontiformes > Protopteridae > Protopterus > Protopterus annectens. The sequence goes on from NC_056735.1 coordinate 464,880,719, forward strand.
AGCCATCATACAAAAATACATAAAAATTTGGAGGACCTCTTTTCTCAGGCTGGGAAAAAGGCTACCAAATAACAGGAACCACACTATCTTAATATTTTTTTTTTACATTTATAAATTTTTTCCTTATAACTTGTAGTTGCTTACAAGATTTAATAATAATATCTATCACTCATTTTTATTCTTTATATGTGATAACTCATGGATTCAACATTTTAATGTTTTTTTGGGGGGGGGGGGTTCCTTTAAAATAATTGGTTCATTTAATTATTCAATTAATTGACTGCTGGTGTTTTCATTTAAGTAAAGGATTTTGTGGAAAATGTGGTCTTTTTTTACTTAAATGCATTAATCAACTCGGTTGTTGGACTGAATGCACCTAACCTTTTTGGATTGAATAAACATGTTTCATTTTAGGAAATGGTCCATTTTGGTTTGTTTATATGTTTCAGATTTTTGGTTTCCGTATTTGGATTACTCAACGTTTAAAGGACTTACTGGATATTGGTTTCCTGAGACTATGTGAAACCAACATCTTGATTATTAACACTAAACATCAGCCATCTTCCTTGACTTTTAGAAAATGTTTTACTCTAAATTCTCAATTTTCATATCACTACAAACATTCAATCTTAATGAACAAACCCACAGCCCAAGCTTTAAAATGGTGAGTTTTGAATGTTTACATATCATCTACTTCCACTATGATTTAAAAGTAACAAATCACTCCCATGACAATCTTGTAATATTATCTCAACTTGTATATATGCACCCAGTAAATTAATTAATTCATTCTTTCTAGACTTACTCTATACAGTTGAAAATGATAACCAATGCATTCTTAACACCTGCTAAAACAACCTTTACTAGTGGTTCGATTCTCACCTGTGGTACCTTCTGTGTGGAGTCTGCATGTCCTGTCTGTGTTTGACTGAATTTTCTCAAGGTGCTCTGGTTTCCTACAACATTCCAAAGACATGCAGTAGGTGGATTTGACACTTTAAATTAGCCATATGTATGTGGGTGTGGGTGCCCACACGCGTCAGGTTGTGTGTGTGTGTGTGTGTGTGTGTGTGTGTGTGTGTGTGTGTGTGTGTGGTATGGAAGAACTACCTTGACAGAGCTAACCACCCAGCAGTGCAAACCTTGTCTCTAGATGACTGTCATTGTTAAAGTGATACCCCTACCCCATGTGCAGAAATGAGAAAAAGTGTTTGTGGATAGAGGGATGGATGAAGGATGGGATGGATGGATTGATTTTTGTGTATTCCTGGAAGTGTGTGTTTTACTTCACTTTGTACTTTAGTGCTTAAAATGCATTTGCTGTAATGCTTTTTTTACTTAAATGCATTACTCAGTTTAATTTTATCTATGGACCTAATCAACATGGAAAAAAGCACCGAAACAAGTTGCCCCCCCTTTTGTTAACTTATTATTTCATTAAAAATAGCTGCCTCACCACTAGTAGCCCTAAAGTGCTTGACTTCGGTAGTATCTGGGCTATCATCTATGATTTCATAGATCGATTTACAATGGAAGACCATTCCTATCATCTCACTCTATGCTTAATAGCTTTGTAAAACACTGTTACTCTTTGTCACATGATTATCTGGTTAAACCAGAATGCAGTATACTATGTTTACTCATCTAATTTAGAAACACACATTTTCTGATAATTTAGCACAGAGTGGTAAAGCTGAATGCCATTAATTGTGATTTGTCTTGAGCTTGATTATTTCAATTTTTACCTGTAAACAGTGCGCCTCTGAGCAAGTCACTTAAAAAAAAGAATGTGCCCATGCCATCCCTGAAAATGGACACATTCATTCATTTGGCTTGCCTGGTTAACACATAAATAAAAAAATTCTCAAGAAATAACTCACATTTACTTAGTGGATTAAATATTCTGTGTGCCAAGCAAGCCACTAACATCTTATCAAAGAAACTGCTTTGACTTTTGTACTCTGGTGTTCTCCTATTGATCTAGTCAGGTGGATGGCACATTCCACTTTCATATCCATCTAATTCTTAAAGCAAACCTGCCACATTCTCTTAAAGTGCTTAGTCTGAGAACTGGCAGTTGCTCTCTACAGTGACTTTTGGGATAGTATGCACTTTTCATTCAAGCTATGTGACTAGCGCAGTAAGGCTTACATTTCAGTCTGTTGTTGCAAATAGATATTTTGAGGGTGGCCATGGTGGTGCAGCGGTTTGCTTTGCTGCCTTACAGCAAGAGGTTCTCTGGTTCGATTCTCAGCTGAGGTGCCTTCTGTGTGGAGCCTGCATGTCCTCCCTGTGGTCGTGTGGGTTTCCTCCGGGTGTTCTGGTTTCCTCCCACATCCTAAAGACATGCTGTAGGTTGTTTGGACACTCTAAATTGGCCCTAGGCATGTGTGTGTGTGTGTGTGTGTGTGTGTGTGTGTGTGTGTGTGTGTGTGTGTGTGTGTGTGTGTGTGTGTGTGCGTGTGCCTTCCATGGAAGTATGGGCGTCGAGCTGGCAACTCAACACCGTAAATTTCCACTGCCAATCATGAGCGGACAGGTGATCCGCTGTGGCGACCCTTAACTGGGAAAAGCTGAAAGAAGAAGTTGTTGCAAATAGATATTTTGTTCTGAAGCCTAAGTTTTAAGATTGGTAGTGGTAATTGTTCCTATAAACTAATAGCAGTTATTGAACTCTTGCCTTGGGTAATTATTTAAAATATTGGGACCCAGTAGAGTGCGTCCTGAAACACAGATTGAAAGGCCAAAAAAAAAATAATCTCGCCTCTTTTAAGTTCAAAATAGCCATTTCCAGGAATATTCACTTTTCTCCCAAGTACAGCAATGTCTAAACTAGCATATATAAGTTCAGAGGGTAGGGATTTGACCCACCAAAAAAAAAAGTTTAAAGGAGAAGAGCGATGTTTGAGATTCATTCTTCTGCAATTAAAGCCTTTTTTCTTTGTGCCGGTACTCAAAATGAGTGCCGACATTTGAAAAAGGAGCTGTTGCCTTGTCATAACATGTATGCTATTTATGCCAGATTAATAGTTTATTTAGTAGAAGTATTTCTTATTTATATGACATATACACAAGCGTAATGAATAAATCACACCTGTGGTCAAAAGAAATTAACCACACATATTCAAAAGCAGCAGTTATAGCTGATTATTAAATAATAAGTCATAAAATAATACATGAGGAAACTATCAAATTACTTTCCTGCTCCTTGAGTCACTTGCATGATGGAATGTATAAAAGTTTGTATGGAACCATTGGTAATAAGGGGTAGTAGATAGGCTAGTGAAGAATTACAAAAGACTGGCATGCATCACAAATTTTAAAAAACATCTGATGAAGAATAATTGACAAGATACAAATATATTAAAAAAAATATTCTGAGGAAAAGTGTTGATATATAAAATTATGCTAAATGATAAATGTATAGCAAACAGAAATTCACCCCGGGTCTGACCCCCATGTCTCTGACAAAGGCAGTTAGTATTGCCCAAAATAACATAACTGTGCCATATAACCTCTAGAAACGTCCTAACGTACTCCCTCCTAATAAATGCTCAGTTAACACAGCAACACATTAATGTTGGGTTGCATGGCTAGGCTTATAAAGGCCCTAGTGGTCATTAGCCCAGTATATATCTATGAAGCTATAAACTCATAACACTATAGACACTGTTTTCTATTCACTCTGCGTGGGAGCAGTAGAATCTGGACAATCAGAGTAGAAGTGCAAAAAATTCTATTGACAGAATTAGAAGCACCCTGATACAAGACCAAAGAGATATACACGTAGATGATTATGCTTTTATATTAGGTCAAGGGCTGACCATGGATGCAGGGGTGTAATATCTGGATAGACATGTATTAACCTATGTACTTGAGTAGATAGTTTATTTAGTTTGGTGGAAGGCTCTGTGCAGACATGTGATTAAATTTTATAGATAATATAAAGAAAGATGGACAGCCACATGGGGTTAAACAGACAAGGTCAGCAAGATGGCATTTATATTTCACCACGGCCAGTCAATGTAATTGAGAAGGTCAGTTGCAGACGGGTCTATATTAGATGCATGAAAAGACATTAGCGTGAACGCTCAGATGAGCGAAAATGCCAGGAATTGAAATCGTGATTGTAGGGTCGTGTTACAGCGAGGAGTGGTATATTTTCCCTTTCCTCACTGTAGTGTGACCTCGGAATCAGAATACATATTTAGCGGGAGGTGTGGGAGGCAATTTCGATTAGCGGCATTTTCGCTCATGTGAGCTTTCGCGGTAAAGTCTTTTTGATTTTATAACACAGACCCATTACAGACATATGGGATAGTGAATGCGACCACTATAGACTAATGTGAATGGCACTGAGGTATAATCCCTTGAGTCACAAAACTGGTGCCCAACCGATTTGAGTATAAATAAGTCATACAAGTATGAATCAAAGTTTGCTACAACAGCATGCAGGAAATATGCACTACTGCACTTGATATAGGACTTTACCATCCTGAAACATTATAAGGTTACAGCAGAACATTCCCTCTTTCACCTAGCTTTCCGGATCCTGTTTTCGCCTCTCTCTCTGTCAGTCTCAGTTTCAGTGCTTATACTTTAAATAAACTCTTAAACACAGACACACACAGATGCACACACACTGTATGATGATACAGAAATATAGAAACTTTCTCCAGAATTCATTACATTCTCTTTCTTTTTCTGGCTGAATATTTGCTAAACTGATAACATACTTGCTTCTTTCTAGGTCATGAGGTTCTTTGCCAGAATCGATGATAGTAGAAAAGCAGCAATATAACAATCAAACCTCCTTACAGAATGTCCTTTCTAATGCTGGCCCTGAGGCAGGGACTACATGATTTAAATCCAGAGTCACATTGTGGTAAACAGATTGTGCTGATGTTTCTTTCTCTAGATGAAGAAAGTCAGGCACTGAAGCTTTGTATGTCGGTACAGTATAATGCCTTAAACATTATTAGTGATACGATTTGAAAGTATGACACAAAACATGCTTATGGCTCATTTTCTTCATAGTATAGAAATATAATCATTATTAATTTATAGGTTCATAGGTTCATACTAGGCTATCTGCCCTAGGGCATTTATAAGCCTAGCCAGAGTGTGTTTGGCTTTCGCCACCCATTTTAAAATAATTTTGCTATGCCCTTTTTCGAGGTTAGTATACTGTGCCTCTGTCTAACAGTGACACAGAAGTGATACCCGGGGTAAACCTACGATCTCCCATCCACTCATCAGGATTCCTCTTGAAGAGAGTCAATGAGGGACTCTGCCTAACCTGGACTGGGATTTTATTCCAGAGTGAAGGGAGCCTCTGTGTTATGAATGTGTCCCTCCAGCATGTCCTATTTATTTCAGTGCTGAGGTTCAAGTCTATCGAGCACGTAGCTCGATGGGATTTGGATTTTCTGAGATGCAGCATGTCCATTAATTCCGGGTTGGACATGGCTTTATACGTCAGGCACAGATCCCCTCTGAGCAGGCGGTATGCCACTGAGTAGAGCTGGAGTTTCTTTAACCAGGCAGCATATGACATCTGTTTGAGCCCTTTGATCCTCTTGGTGAGGTATTATGTCTGAATCTTGCCAGTGAAATATCTTAAAAGTTTAAATTTTGCTTGTCATGCAACTTAAAAACAGTTAGAGTCATATTTTTATAAAGTTCATCAAATGATCACTACTGAAATACCTCCAAACTTTTTTGATAAAAAATAGTCTGTTGCATGTCTTCAAACCCTGATTTGTTTCATAACATTTTGGAAATGTCTAATGTTTGTTTTAGTATGTAGCAGACATATCTAACAATGAAGGCTTCTGAAGATTAACTATAAAATGCTTCAGGCAGAAGTACAATGAATGGTATATACAGGCTTAATATGACAACAGATATGGGACTCACTGTTTATTACATTTATAGGTGTAGTGATTTATTTATTTATAAGGATCTAAGCAGACATTTTTCAGTTAAATTCTTGTCACTTAATGGAACAAGGCATTTCAAACAGGCAAGTATTGCAATAGATGTCATTGCAAGATGCATCTGTGGAACTGCAAATAGCACACTCACGTTTGGTGGAGAAGGCTGTGGGTTCTATTCCCACACGAGCGAGATTCATTGCTGACACAGCCATTTGGCATGGGGGGTAGCTGCACTCATGAGTGTGCCTTCCTTAGGACAAGATTTTAAATTTATGTCTCATCTGTTTGATTTGGAAGTGGCTCAGATGGATGTAAAAGATTGAAAATAGTTGGTGTCTTATTTTATACAACATAAAAAATTACATATTTGCAAACTGTACATATTTACAAGCACATATATACACATTTCTATTTTTTTATTATTATCCTTACATAACCACAATCTATTTTTTTGCAATATATCTGACAAAATGAATTTTCTATTAAACAAATGTTCATTCAATCTTTCATTCCAAATAACCTATATTACATAGAATAAATTCTTATCTACCCTTCTCACACATTCTCTTGTTATAATATCCATACATTATATATTCATATCTATATTGCTTATGTCATTAATATTCTCAAAATATTTTTCTCCACATATCTTTTTCCAGAATTTCACCACTCCTGCACATCTCAAAACAATGTTGTGTTGCATCTTCTTCCACAAAAAATAAACATGCTCTTTCAAGATCCTTTTTTATATGGCATGTCCCCCTATACTGGTAACATATTTATTACCAATCTCCATAGGAAATCCTGACACTGTGACACTGCACTGTCCTGGTATTTCATTTTTTCCTGTCTTTAATGGCTTTAATCACTTCTTCTGGTAATGTTTACTATGGATTTACATAATGATATTATTTCATCATATTATTATACCACACCCTATTTTTCTCTGCATTGTTTTTTAATTTCAGTGTTAGTAATTTATCTTGATAATTTTTAATTTCATTTACATATCCTTTTTCCTTTTTTTGATTCTTATCTCCCACAACATTTTGTTCTTATTTTTAAACATTTTCACTATGATTGTTTTTATTCTCTTCGTGTATCTACTGTAATACTCTATACAAATTTAAAGAAGCAGAAAAACACCTGGTTTTAGTAATCCTAATACCCCTTCATCTTCATTCATATACAACAAACCTCTTTTCATTGGATTTATTCTTGAACCCCATATGAAAGAAAAGATATTTTTCATGTTTTTGTGGGATCATATAAACATTTGAAATGCATGCTATTTTTCCTATTAATGCAGAATTCACCAGATAAACCTTTTACCTGACTGGTAATATATACATCCATTACAGTAGACATATTTCTTTCATTTCTATTATCAGACCCTCCCATTGCATCACAACTACATACTTACTCACAAATGTTATCGCTAGTAAAGGCACCTCATTCATTGAAAAATATACACTCCCAGTTTTCACCACATCACCTAATCCTTTACTTCTATCATTATACAAGGTCATCTCCATTTCCATATTTTGTCCATAGCAAATACAACTATATATTGCCTGTGTATACCAAAAACTACTGAAATCACTTCCTACTTTTGCATCACATGTCTAGTGTCTTTCATTTTATAAGCTGTTTCACTCACTATAACCTATTACCAGTGTAGACAATATTCCACACTTGGGACATCCTGCAAATTTCTTTACTCAGCCAGCCATTGTTATTTTCATATGCTGATATACACATTATCCTTATTTTATTAACTAGTCCATATTTCTCCATAACATCTCACAAACCATCGTGGCCTACTGTATCAAATGACTTGCTAATATCACCTACCACAAGTTTCACATCTTTCCTTTTACTTATATAATACACAATTTTTCTAATACGACCAACAACAATTCTTGACATCCATTTTCTTTTATACTACAATATTTTCTTTAATACTATCCCTCATCCTTCTTTCGATTCTCCTCTGTTACACTAATAAAATGTTATAATCTGTGTTATTTAGTATAAGTTCATAGTTCATAGTTTAGTACTAAGCTAACTGCCCTTGCGAGCCATTTTAAGCCTAGCCAATTATCCCTTATGAGACCCAAACCCTGCACCTTGTGTTTGTAAGGCAAACACCTTAGCCATTAAGCCACCCTCCCAACCCTGATGGATCTCCAAATTTTTATTTCATTCTTCTCATTTTTCTCCCATAACAAATTTTAATACCTACTATATAACTCTTCAAAATCAAATTCTTCCTTCCTCTATTAAGTACATATACAAAATACTCTCTTTGACAACCTACTAATTCCTTGTATATTCTGTACCTTTTGCCATCTGGGTCTGATAATGAATCAACATTATTTATTTATTTCCTATGTAGTTCAGTAATAGTGATTGTTTTTCAAAAATTGCTTTAAATTGTTCTGGAAATTTTGTTACTTCTCATCATCTCTTATTTTCCTTAATTTTACTCCTATACAAATTTTCCACAAGCTGTACTACAATACAGATAATTTTCTCCTCTGTTTCTTTTACCTCTACTTTCACATTTTTTCATTTCTCTCATTATATTAATATCCTTCTTTAATGTTTCACCCAAATATGCCAATATCTCATTCTTTCTCTTGTTTGTCAATAATATTTCTGCCTAAACTGTAATGCCTTATTTTTTTTCTCAATTTGTTTTATACATTTCTTTTTCGATATCATAATAATACTGCATATTATTATCTAAATTCTCTAATACATTTTCCCATATTTACCTTTCTCCTACCTAAATGGTCTGAAAAACCTATAACAACTGTATCACCATCATCTCTTCTCAGACCTTCCAAAAATACAAAACAATCAAGTCTGAGATTTAAGTGCTCCCCTCCTATTAGAACATTGACTTTTATACTACACAGTTAATTTATCACATTTTATCACTTCCTGTATTTTTTACATCTTTCCCTATCTTTTTACATTTTCCCCTTAAATCACAATTAAAGTCCCCTGCAATTATAATTTTCATGTTAACCCCTACATATTCTAATATTTGATGAAAGAGATGCTCTCTTCTCTTGCTAGTTATCTATGCATATAATGCTATAATTCTCTACACATCTTCCCCCCTCCTCAGATCCGTAACTGTAAACCTTCCCATCCTTCCCAGTGATACATCTACTATTTTCATTCTTTTTACACAACACGGCCACTCCAGAACAATGTTCACTTCATGACTTTTATATTATTTTTCCACCTCACAATTTTTCATTTTACAGCCTTTTTTCACTTGTCAGGAATCTTACATCATCGAACAAAATAACATCCACATCACATTTAGTCCAGCATTCCAGCATTCCCATCCATATCCTTCTTACACTGTAAATAATATCGTTCACATTTACTGAAAGTATTCTAAAGTCATTTTCTAAATGTTTACTCTCTCCGCATTTGAATATTTTTCCTGGGTTTATGTACAAATAATCCTTGATCCTCGGACTCTGATTTTTTATTGGTTAGATCTTCAGAAAAGGTATCAGTATCAGTGTCTTCTCCTCACCTCTCTTCCTGCATGCACTCTCTCTCTCAAGTTCCGCACTCCATATTTTTCCTCTTCTAGTACTGTTTCTTCTTCACGTACTTTATCCTGTACCCAGCCTCTTGATGTCCTCCATCTTGTATGTTTTCTTCCCTTTCTCCTTCTTTTTTCATTATTCACCATATGCTCTTGACAATCCCTCCAAAAGTGTCCCTTTTTAATATAGCCTGCATTCAGACACACACCTTCTTGCTATATGTCCTTTCTCCCCATATTAGTTACACTGTACCTTGTCACACTCAATAATTAAAAAATAAATGCCCCCACTAAGGTAACATGATTTTGCCTGGCCAGCATCTTAATGTCCTCTATGACCAGCCACAAAAATAACGCTTGTCAAGTGTTTTGCTGTTATTTTCTTTTGTTTTGTTTTCAAATTTTAAAACAGCTTCCATTCTCTACCCTCCATTCTGTAAGTTTCTCTCATCTCTAACTCATTATATTATCAAAAGTTTCACACATACCCTGCATGATTTATTTTAACATTCCCTTCTTCCATTTCACCAGCTCTAAACTGCAAGATAACATTGCATTTTACATTTAAGTTACTACCAGAAAGCAAATACTTTTACAGAGATTAATGTCCCTCTTTTTGTTACACAGTTCCAAAAATTTCATCATCAGTCCATCAGTTTCAAATGGTAAGTCACAAAAAGTACCTCTCCCAATATGTATAAGAAACCAAATTTCTTCAGCTTTAAAACCCAGAACAGTTACCTGATTCTTGATTACGTATCTGTCTATCACAGTGTCGATTTTGTTCTTATTCACACAGTTGGCCTTCTTTTCTTTAAAAAAAAAAGTTTTACTTACAATTTGTTACTGCTCTCTTTTTGCCTGTTGTCACTACGGGTCTATATCATGTAGTCAAAATTCTGTAAGTCCGAACAACATATGTTCAAACTTACAGAATTTTGAACATTTAAAAAAAAATGCAAGAGAAATTAAAATAAATGGTTGTAAGCAGGGGGGAAAGCCCCCCTGCACCCCCTCACATGGGGGGCTGCACCCTCCACACCCCCGCTCTTTAAATATACCAACTCTGAGAATTTTCCCTTTATTGCACTGTAGCACGATCTCGGAGTTGGTATATTTAAAGAGCGGGGGTGTGTGGTGGGAGGTGCAGGGGGGGGGGTTCCGCCTGCTTATAACTGTCAGGAAGTTGTTCCTGTTTTTTTTTTTTTTTTTGAATTTTGAAGTATGACAACTTCAAACATATGGTCTCGACCATATAACATTCGAAGTTGGCATACTTCGACTACGTGATATAGACCCATCACTACTGCATAAGTTTTAGTTACTGCATTATTTGCTGCTACGAAACCAGACACCTTCTCAATTTGTTGCTGTTTTACTTTCTGTCACTGCTGCATAAGTTTTACCTGATGTGTTCTCTGCTGCCACATCACCTGGTTTCTCTTCCACATTACTATCCTCAGCACTTTCAACAAAGTTATCTGCCATCTCACTCCATTAATCAGCAGAACTGTTAACTGAATCATTCTGCTTGATTATTTTAACAGGACATTATCTGCACTCCTACTGATGCAAATTCTGTTATCAGTACCACTTCAACTGTCTCACTTACTTCCTTATCTGTGGACACAGTCAAATTCTACTTGGTTTTAATATCCACCAAACAGGAATATTTGTCCAGGTCCCCTTCAATAAACACATCACACCGAATGACATTTGATGACCTCTATTAAACTTCATAAACATGATTATTAACCAGTTATTAATTTCAACCAGAACATGAGACAGATGATAATAACATCCATGAAAGAAGACATCAAATAAATAACCATAAGGGCAGCGTAACCACTCATCCTTGAACAAGCAGCATCCCCCACTTGCTCACTTATCCTTGAACTTACAAGGCAGCATATCACCGCTCACCTTCAATGTATTGAATTACATCACCAACCAAATAAGCAGCTCTGCTTGCTTATTTACTTATCAAGCAGTGCAACCGCTCACTTCCTTTTGAACTTATTGAATTGAACATCCAACACTGGAAGGGGAACAGAAGAGGGTAAACCTGCCCCTGTTCTCCACCCACCAGCATAACCAGGCTGTTACCCCACTCTCCGGCAAAACTTCCAGCAACCTGGCCACCATTAAGACATTAGGCCAAACATCATTCAGTGTACCCCATCCCCTAACCAAGTTGTATCTGAGTCATCATCTCCTAAAACCCTATCACATACTTAACAGTGTGCATGAACTAAATCATCCTTACCTCACTACCAGTGGAAATCCTGCAATGAATCCAAGGGCATTAACAGCCAACTTGAAAATCAAATGCTAAGCCCAACTGAAAACCACATGGAGGCAATTGCATACCATCGTGCCACATTGTAACCTCATTTAACAGCCAAAGAATGTCATAACCAAATAAAACTCCTTAACATGACTGCAATAACAATCCTGACATCATGCCAACTGTTGATTATAACAACATGTTTTAAAACGGCCATCATGGCATTTAGCAACCCAAACACCAAAAGCCCTACAAGCTCCATATTGACAAAGGAAAATGAACCGTAATCCACAACAACCCAAATAAAACCTCAGAAATAATGCCCCCCCTCTCCCACCCAGTTACTGTTGTGTTCTTAAACACCAATGTCTTTCTAGCTGCCTGCTACTTATGTTAATTTGACCATATATCTCATTTCCTCTCTGTTTTTACTGGCTTGTGTGAGTAAGCGCAAAATTATCATTTTGTGAAATCACTCCCCTTCAACTATTTAAATTTATTGGCCATTCTACTGTATTCCATAGTACATAAATACAAAAGTGACCACCCCCTTTCAGTCTATCTTGCTGTTTTAAAAATAGTGACTCTCCACTAAAACTTAACTTTTTAGACAGTTAAAACTTAAGTTATCTATGTTCACATCTAATTCTTCTAGTGCACACTGCAGTGTTTAGGATAAACCATTTTTTTCATCTTATCTTTAAGCATCTTTTGCAAGACCACCAGTTATTTGAGAGCCCACATTCTGCCTCTCAGTAGTCATCTTGGGATTAGTGCTTCTGTTTTCTCCTGGTGAGAGAAGGAGTACATTATTCCTGGAGTCTGCTTACTAGCACTTGCTCTAAAACTTGCTGAAAAGCACTAGGAAGCCTTAAACTGATAACAAACACTCAACTCTCCTTGTTAATAAGGAGAAATTAATCATAGGCACTAAACAGCCTATAACTGCAAAGAACCTTGCCAAGGTAAAGGAAAAAAAAGCACCTAACCAGGCATGTCCAAGGCTCAGCTTCCAGTGATTTCTCCTGTCCACCTGGTGAATCTGGGTATACTGGGGCAATGCAGCAATTGCCTCATGTACACAGACAACCCTCTCCTCCTACCACCCAAAACTACAAACTGTGAGAAATTAACTTACATAGCCAAACTGGAAGCAATGTTCTCTCCATCAAAGATTGTGCTAGACAATCAAGAGGAGAAGGTTAACACCCATGCTACACCTCAAGCAACACATAGCCCTTCAAAACCCTCACCACCAACACCCACACATAGCAACACTAAACACACATATGCAAAGGCTCTTAACATTAACCTGCCCAAGCAAAAAGGACCTCCGAAGCTTAAATGTAAACAAGTGCCAATTACAACCAAAGTACCACACAGCTCACAACACTAGTGTGCCACTCAACAACAGCCCCTATGGTAAGACAACATACCCAACACTTCCGTCATAAATGACTCTATAGTCAGGCACACTGGTGTCCCACTCACCAGGCTGAACAAGGAGAAAATTACAGTCAGGTGCCAATATCTGCTACATAACACATGCACTCAAGTCACTCCACAACAAGTACAAATATGACTCTGTCATTGTCCATGTTGGAGTGAATGACTTGAGACATACCTCCCTGGACTACATGAAAAGAGACATGGAAGAGCTCTCGGATAATGTGACCCAGGCAGGTATGACCCTAGCCCTGAGTAGCATCCTGCCTTTGCCCAGAATGATACCACAGTATAAGGACAAAATGATTGACTTCAACAACTGGCTAAGCTCTTGCCACCCCTATAGTACCTTATTTAGGCAAGGCTCAAAGGACAAACCCACCTCCGTAACAAGTACAAGTATGCAAAATCTGAAGGTAATGCTACTCAATGCTAGACGTCTAAACCTCAAAATGCACTCTCTTGAGGTACTCCTAAAAATGGAGAACATCGATATCTGTGCAGTAACTGAGACCTGGTTCAAGGCTCCAGAGAGCACACCTGCAGTACCAGGCTGCAACTCTTACCACACTTTTCAGCCATCAAACCAGGACCAAAACACTAAAGGTGGAGGAGTGTCCATATTCACCAAAGATATTCACACCTCCAAGCTAGTTGCCCAACACAATGCATCCAAAATTCTCCAGGTGCAGCTAACACTAGGTAAGACTGCAATCCAAATTGTAGCTTGCTACAGATCCACCACCATGCCCCAAGACTCTCACTACACCTTTCTAAACATACTGGAAAATATTAAGATACAACCAAACACCCTAATACTGGATGATTTCAACTACCCTGACATTAACTGGGAAAACTACTCATGTGCCAACACCTTTGCCCAATGATTCTTGGAATTCATAAATTCCAACGCCCTGGATCAACTAATACATACTCCCACCAGAGGCTACAATATCCTAGACCTGGTCATTACCAACATGGGAAATTGATGCTTCACACCAGTGGTCACCCCCTCATTGGTTAGGTCTGTCCATAAGCTAATCACCTTTGACATCCACATCCTCACCCCATCCCCCAGTAAGGAAACATCTGTAAAAAACTTCAAGGCCAAATTCATGCTACTCAAGTCAGAAGTGACAAACTTCATGACACCCTTGCAGACGGGAACTGAAAGTTGGACGGCCGAATCCTACACTAAGGCACTGTACAAGCACATCCACTCATGCATGAATCTTGCCATCCCAAATAGAACCAGGAGACTCTCATCCAAAAAAAGGAAGCCAATCTGGTGGTCCTCTGTCATAAACAAACCATACAACAAAAGGAAGAAACTGTTGCAGAAAAGAGGAAAATCTCAGGATGCAAAAAACTCCCTTATCAGCCTCAGTAAGAAGCTGAAATCACTCATAAAATCCTCCAAAGCTAGTTACGAAAATAAAATTGCCAAAGATTCCAAAGACAACCACAAGGAATTCTATAGCTATGTCAAGAATCTAAATGGCAATGCTCAGATCTGCTCTGAGCTACAACAGAATGTCATCAAATATACTGATCCCAAGGACATTGCCAATATCCTGGCAGATCGATACAGTGCCAACTTCACCCCACTCCCACCCCCTAAAGGGCCCATCTCAATACCGGAAGATTGCCAAATTCTGGTAATTACAGCCACACAGGTAAAAACTGGACTCTCCAAAGATAAGAATACAGCATCCATGGGACCAGACGACATCCCAGGCTGTGTACTACATGAACTACAAAATGAACTGGCACCTCACCTAAGTGTCATGTTTAATCATAGCCTCACTTCAGGCTTCGTGGCCACTGAGTTGCGCACAGCTACAGTTATCCCACTCCACAAGGGGGGGGGGGGGTCCACCTTGGATCCTGAGAACTACCGTCCCATCAGTCTGATGAGCCTGATCTGCAAGGCCATGGAACGCATTATCATGGAACTTATAAATAAAGACACTGGCAAACTTCAAACACTAGACTCCAGACAGTTTGGGTTTGTGAAGGGCCGATCATGTCTCCTGACTCTGATTGACTTCTTCAAATCAGTCTCCAGAGCCATGGACAAGGGTAAGGCAGTCCACACAGCCTATCTGGACCTTGCCGAGGCTTTCAACACCATCCCCTAATCTGGAATCATAGATAAACTTACTAAGCTGGGCATAAATCCCTATGTCACTCGATGGGTTGCCAAATGGCTTACTGACAGAACCCACACTGTAAAAGTAGCTGACTCCAAATCCAGCTTTAGACAAGTGACAAGTGGAGTACCTCAGGGTTCAGTCCTGGGACCGCTCTTGTTTGGCATCTACTTCTTTGAGGTGTACAGCCCGGCATTAAGGGACTCCGGCTAACAAAGTTTGCAGATGACTGCAAACTGGGAGCTATTATTAAATCTACAAATGATGTGGATATTCTACAAAAGGGCCTTACAGAAACAGATGCTTGGTGCCAGAGCCACGGGCTTAAGCTCAATGCTAAGAAGTGTACAGTTATCCCCTTTGGCAAAAACCATGTACCCATGATTTACCACATAGGTGGCAAAACACTTCTTCTTCTTTCGGCTGCTCTTGTTAGGGGTCGCCAGAGCAGATCAACTGCTTCCACTTCTTCCTGTCCACTGCATCTTGCTCTGTCACACCAACCACCTGCATGTCCTCTCTCACCATAAACCTTATCTTAGGCCTTCTTCTTTTCCTGTTACCTGGCAGCTTCATCCTTAGCATCTTTTTCCCAATAAATATACTCTGCATCCCTCCTCAGCACATGTCCAAACCAATGTAATCTTGCTTTTCTGGCTTTGTCTCCAAATCTTGCAACCTGGACTAACCCTCTAATATACTTATTCCTAATCCTGTCCATCCTTGTCACACCCAGTGCAAATCTTAACATCTTCAACTCTGCCTTGTCAAGCTCTGACTCCTGCCTTTTTGTCAATGCCAGTGTCTCCAACCCGTATAACATAGCTGGTCTCACTACCCTCTTGTAGACCTTCCCTTTCACTCTTACTAGTACTCGTCTGTCACAAATCACTCCTGACACTCTTCTCCACCCACTCCATCCTGCCTGTACTCTCTTCTTCACCTCTCTTCCACACTCACCATTACTCTGAACTGCTGATCCCAAGTATTTAAACTCATCCACCTTTGCCACCTCTACCCCCTGCATCCTCACCATTCCTCTATCCTCCCTCTCATTCACACACATATGTTCTGTCTTAGTCCTGCTGACCTTCATTTCTCTTCTCTCTAGAGCATATCTCCACCTCTCCAGGGTCTTCACCACCTGTTCCCTACTCTGACTACAGATCACAATGTCATCCTCAAACATCATAGTCCACAGGGACTCCTGTCTGATCTCGTCTGTCAACCTGTCTATCACCATTGCAAATAAGAAAGGGCTCAGAGTTGATCCTTGATGTAATCCCACCTCCACCTTAAATGCATCCGTTACTCCCACCGCAGACCTCACCACTGTCACACTACCCTCATACATATCCTGTACCACTCTTACATACTTCTCTGACACTCCCAACTTCCTCATACAATACCACAACTCCTCTCTAGGCACCCTGTCATATGCTTCCTCTAAATCCACAAAGACAGGTGGCAGAACACTAAACACCGAAAGTGTGACAAGAGACTTAGGAATACAGGTGGACAGTGGTCTCACCTTCAATAACCTCATTGCCACAACAGTCAGGAAATCCTTCTGTGTGGTACACCTCATCACTAAGGGCTTTTCATGCAGAAAAAAGGAAGTCATTGCCCCACTGTACTCATCCCTCATTAGACCCATCATAGAGTACAATGCCCCATTTGGTACGTACCTCCCAAGACATATACAACAACTGGAAAGGCCGCAGAAACACCTCACTAAAAGAATCACAGGCCTAAAGCAGATGCCCTATGCTGACCGACTAAAAAAACTCCAGCTATACTCTGTTACATATCATCTACTCAGAGGTGATCTCTGCTTAACATACAAGGGCATGTGAAACCCAGAGCTGTTGGACATGCTACACTTAAAGAAATCCCAATCCATCAGAGCCACACACTCCAGGGATCTAAACCTTGTCATCACAATGAAGAAAATATGCTGGAGGGATAGGTTCCTGACCAAGAGACTCCCCATACTCTGCAATAGATTGCCCATGCATGTCAAGCAGAGCGCCTCCTTGGCCCTCTTCAAAAGGAACCTTGACGAGTGGATGGGAGATAGGAAATTTACCCCGGGGATCATGTCAGTTGCCCTGCTAGACAGAAGTCCAGGGAAGTAAATATTGTGGGAAGAAATAGCCAGGGAATTCTTATGGCTAGGCTTGTACAGGCCCTAGGGATGATAGCTTAGTACCAACCTATGAACCAACCTATACCTCTGCTTAACACAGAAACCAAATACTCAATATCCCTTTAACTCTCCTTTTGTCCCTTACACAAGCCACCAACCCTCTACACATTATAAACCCTGTTGCATACATAACAAAATAGTGAATAGACCACAGCTGAGTGTAAATCCCTGATCCCTCACAAAAATTAACCCACTGCCTCTTGAAACCACGCACAAGCAATAGCCAATTATCCCCAACAGCAGCCCTATATAAGAACAGCCAAGAACCATCCTACCATCCCTCCCCCTATCCAATACTGACTCAGGGTCGCTACCAGCCACTACAACCAAACCCTTTGCCCAATGCCACTTGAAACCATGCCAAGTCCGCTACATACCCTCACTTCATATTGCAACCACATTTATTGTCCAATGAATGTAATAAACCACTTAAATCTCCTAAAATTCTACACCAAACTACCCATTATAAAATATAATACACTTAAACCACTATCATGGCCTTAACAGTATGACCTCAAATGCATCACAGACTATTAACCAAGCCAAGTAAACGTAACCAAACACAATGTATCACCAAACTTAAAAATACACAATGCCACAAGGTCAAATAAGATCAGAGGCATGCCCTCATTGTCCAAAATGTAGTAAACTAACCCAACCCCATCTCCCCTGAAACTGCAGTAACTCAGAGCTAAATCTTCCTACACATCACCCAACTTAGCTCACAAGCTGGAGCCAACTTACTCAATGCAACCCACTAATCCCCTACCCCTTCTGGCTGCCACACTACCTGACCCATTCCAAAGAAGACTTCAGCTACCAGTAATCCAGTGTAAACTTCAATACTAATGCTCCCCACACCAGATAAAAAAAAAAAAATTACCTTTTATCTGCAGGGAAGGAAACACAACAAACCAACTCCACATACGGCAGTACTACTGGAAACAGTGACCTCTTTCATACTGCTCCAACAGCCGATACATTCCTTAGCCTCTTCTCTCACCTATCAAGTCCACATTCATTCCGACCACTAAATAATGTCCACTCTACATGTCCCAATCTGCAACCTCAGCGTGATTTGTAAATGAAAAGTCTGTAAATAATCCACAAACTCATAATCTAACTTCTTAATGATATTATGCCACCAAGAGCATCACTCATTTGTCAACTGAATAAAATGCACTTACTAACGAAAGCAAAACACCTTTGAAACTTAAAATGTTTTAAAAGTGCCCCCATAAACATTTCTTCCCACTTCACATATTAATGATACAAATGATACCCCCGCAGCATAAAACTAATCATTGCCTTAAAAGACCTATTCTACTAATAAAATTATCACTATTTAACCCCACCAATGAATCCTCAACAAAATTGTTAATCATAATTAGGGCAAGAACATTAAAACCATCCACAGCCATGCTAATACAGACAATTACAACCCACGGTGCAACCACCCCCACAGCTCCACCTATGTCCCTTTGGATGAAGGCAACATCCACCCATGTCCCTCTTAATTAAAAGCAACATATGCCGCACACTGGATTGAGGAATCTTGCATACCTGAACCTGGCTTGTTCATTAAAACCTCAGAGTCGTTAGCCTAGCAACCACTCCCGATCCTGAAATTGGCGCCACTCCTCCCCCCAGTAAGAGCCCAAAATTACCTGTAAACAATATCCAACCCTGCTATAATTTAACTTAATCCCAACATACCTTGTCCTCCATTAGCTATACATGACCCCACAACACCAACCTTGAAATGTCCTGAGAGAAAAAAAAAAAGAAACAGTTGTTACTGTACTGTTCACCACACATAAACCCAGCCACCCCAGCAAAATACCTGACCTTACAAATAAAAGTGCATAAAAACCATACCAACTGTTCCCATAAACAATCCCCAGCACACCAATCCCATGTCCCAACCTGCCTCCCCTTTCCACCTACACCTACCCCACCCCATTACTCCAAAAACTCAGAAAAAGTACCTGCAATATCATAGTGAACCGCTCCCACAACATACACCCAAGCATAATCCATTACCTGTCAATATCTATTCACAGAAGCAGACCATTGTTAGTTCTGTGCTCCCGCATCTGTGACCTTTGTGCTCAACCCAAATGACCAGAACATCCATTCCACTGCCTCGATCAGAATTCAACCCCTTTCCTTCAGGTCACCACATGGAACCTTCTCCATTTCCATACGCCACAATCTGCAAAAGAAAACAACAATAAACACCTTGCCTATCAAAAAGTGAACAAGCTGAGCTTCAACCCTGTGCTGAGCTGTAACCCTATGTCTTGTGTGTAGCGGTCACACTTAACACTATGACTCCTCTAACAACAAAGGCTATAATTCCAACCTGTATCCAACAATGCCCTGAATTCTCCAGGTTGAGAAACCTCCATGGTCTCTCCAGCTGCTGCATGTGCTTAGCAATGAATAATAATAATGTACTCAATTAGCCTTATAACTAAAGAATACAAGAATGGTATGACCTTTGCATCCGTGGATGAGATACCCTTACCCATGAGGTGTGCCATGTAGAAAGCTTTCGAATAAGGGAAGCAACATGGTGGTCAAAAATCAGGCTACTATCAGTCTGGGTGGTCAAATCCCTTGCTACTGATTGTGTACTTTGAATGCTGTCATCAGCTTTTAACCTGAAAGATGATGGAATAAAAAGGGAGGGGGTCGTGAGCCATTATGCCTCTATGAAAAAGGTATAGAAAACTCAAGTAACTACCCCCCCAATGACTCAATACTTGATTTGCCTCAAAACGCCAGAGAATAGAAGTATCCAATTCAAATCAAGTCGTATGTAAATCAAATTCCCTTCCTCAGATATTTTTGCATATTGACAACGTTAAATATTATATAAAATGTATTTCCATAGGAGCAATTTGGTCACAGGTTCATTATATTACAAATGTTCTTGATACCAGAAAAGAATTTGAACCCCTTGTTTTCTGCTATCTGAAGATCACAGCATGAACCATCCAGACTCCATTTCTTGTTCGCCCTAAGCTTTGTGCAATCTTTACAATTATCTCAGAGTACATCTGACTCCAGACACATGCATAGTAAGCTAAAAAATCCCTTTACTAAGGAAGACTCCCAGCACCTTAGTAAAACTTGATAGATATGGGGATGAAAACAAAGTAAGGTCAGGGCTTAAAAGTAAGAAATGATTAAGCCTTCCTAAAGATATCCCTCTGAAGCTCAATTCATATTTGCTTGCCCAATGAATAAGAAAATCTGTTACTTTTGCATGTTAAATCACCTAAAGCAAACCATCCTCTCCTTTAGCACCATTTTAAATCATCGGAGAAAGAAGAATAAAAGAATGAGATACACACAAATGTCTTTATCTGAGCAAACCAAGAATGTTGCATGCTGCTGATGCAAAACATCCAATTCAGACAAAAGGGGTTAACTCATGAAAGGAGGTTGTGATCCATTTTAACAGTATGCACATTATAGGTTCCACCTGTTCAGATGGAGATTTGTAATAACTTGTTTTTTTTTTGTTTTGACTTAATGACAGAGTTGCAGCTATTCTAACTTCACCACCATGCACAGAATGGGTATTTGGCCAAAATAGCAACAACACACCAAATGAATAATTGTGGATGGTTGAGAGGTATGCCT
The DNA here is from genome assembly GCF_019279795.1 of Protopterus annectens. Lineage (NCBI taxonomy): Eukaryota > Metazoa > Chordata > Ceratodontiformes > Protopteridae > Protopterus > Protopterus annectens. Next base: position 464,901,984 of record NC_056735.1, read on the forward strand.
TGCACTCTCCTGCTCCCCACGGCCATTACTGCTACATCACACATGCACAATGAGCGGCCAATACATGAATTACCTCTTAGACTGCAAAAATGTCTCATCAGAAGGCTAATCTATCATTTACCCTGCAACTACACCTTACCTTCTCTCTTTCCTCCACTTTTTTTTGTTACTGAGGAAGAGCAAAAGAAGCCAAATCCCTTCCATGACAGTGACGAATGGAACAGCCCAACTACTATCATAGTTCTTTAGTTAGTTTTCGCGCTCTCTTTTTTTTTTCTTATAAAAGTGAAGCACTACATAAGCAGCTCATACACCTTGTCCCTCCTGTCACAAGGGTGGCCTCAAGCCCACAAAGTAGTTAACACACACCAGGAAAGGACCAGCACAGCCCCAGGAAACCTTCCACCATGAAACCCACCTCCAACTGAGGTGGAAATCAAACAGAAGCACAGTGACAACAAAACCCAGTCCCAAAGAACCAGGACCAGCTCACCTCACCTCACCTCATTTCACACTGACCTAATCGGAGGAAGTCAGAGGAAAGGCTCTGAGCCAACTAATCTGTGATATATAACATTAAATATCCTGCTTTTTTGCTGAGTTATTTACAGCACTTTTATTGTCTGCATATACTTTGCTAGCTAGTTTCATTGTGTGTGAGGTATTAACTAGAAATTTTCTACAATTGCTAAGCATCTGCTTGGGTTTGTTTGTTCTGATTTCCTGATAAGGAATGTATCATATAACTTGTTTGTAGTTAAAAGCATTCGTTAGAGTCTCCTTGATCCTTTATCTGTTTAAACATGTCTGCAGATTTTTTTCTACCTAAGTAGTGTTGGTAGTGTAGCACTGTTCATATTAGGGCTTGTGTTTTGGGCCTAGTTGTTTGTTAATAGAAGCTGTGGCACATGCTCCAGGCCATCATGGCTTAGCCAAAGCCAGTATAGCATTTCAGTTTCAGTGAATTGTTTGTGGTCATTGGCTGACTGGGATTGCCTGGACTATGGCTTGGAGTAAGCACCTCATTGGTTCTTTCAAGCTTTTTTGTAAAGCTGTTTCAGGTTTCAGCTTTGTTACTTAAGAAGTTAACTTGTGAGTGTGTCTGCCATTTCACACTGAGCTAGTTGGAGGAAGGTCTCTGAGCCAACTAATCTATGATATATAACATTAAGTATCCTGTTTTTTGCTTATTTCTGAGTTATTTATAGCACTTTTATTGTCTGCATATACTTTGCTAGCTATTTTCACTGTGTGTGAGATATTAACAAGGAATGTTTTACAATTGTTAAGAATCTGGTTGGGTTTGTTTGTTCTGATGTTTATTTCACACCCTCCCTCCCTATAGGTATCCTGTTTTTATACATGGTGGCTTTGCAGTTGCCCACCCCTACTGTAAATTTGATCTGAGACACTCCTCCCAGTCTAGTTTCATTACCTCATTCTACCTAATCCAGAGAGAACATTTGAGAAGGCCAACCCAGTTAGTTTCTGCTCCTCATTTCCCCTTTCCACTTTACAAAAAAAAAAAATTCTAAGCTTGTTTCCTGCCTTTACTGTAAGTCGTCTAGTCCAGAAACAGATTTGCTGTATCCAGGACTGTTTGTAAGCTTCTGAGCCCCCAAACCTCTCTTTGTTAGGGGGAAGCCTTCTTGCTTAATTTTGTTTCTTACAGCTAGCCAGTTTTCTAGTTTCAGCACTCAAATCTGTTTATTTGAGCTCAGCACTTGTTCAGAACTCAATGCAAGCACTAAATAAGCTACAAATCACTTGTCTAGAGGAAAACACTTTTTAGTACTTAATAAATAAGCACCTATACAGGCATGTTTAAGGGTCAGCTCCTGGTGTTTTCTCCTGTCTACCTGATGAATCTGGGCATCTTGGGGCAATGCAGCTATTGCCTCATGTACACAGACAACCCTCTCATCCTACCACCCAACACTACAACCTGTGAGAGATGCACTTATATAGCCAAACTGGAAGAAAAGTTCTCTTCACCCAAGACTGGACTAGACAGTCAAGAGGAGAAGGTTACACTTGCATCACACCACATTCATCACATAGTCCCTTAAAACCAATACCACCAAAACACACACACAGAAACACAAAACACACACCTACATTCGCAGAGGCTCTCAAAAAAATCTACCCAAGCAACAGAGACCTCCAAAGCAGAAACGCAAGCAACCTACACCTCCCAACACAACCCAAATGACACACAGCCCACAAACTCAGTGTGCCACTCAACCACAGCCCATAAGGCATAACAACGTACTCAACACTCTAGTCATAGGTGACTCTATAGTCAGGCACACTGATGTTCCACTCACCAGGCTAAACAAGGAGAAAGTTACTGTCAGATTCCTGTCAGGTGCCAGGATCCACCACATAATGCATGCACTCAGGTCACTCCACAATTAGTACAAATATGACTTTGTCATTGTCCATGTTGGTGTGAATGACCTGAGATGTACCTCCCTGGAATACATGAAAAGAGACATGGAGGAGATGTCCGATCTTGTAGCCCAGGCAGGTATGACCCTTGCCCTGAGTAGCATCCTGCCATCACCCAAAATGACACCACAGTACAAGGACAAAATGATTGACTTCAACAATTGGCTAAGCTTCTGGTGTCATCCTAAGGAGATCCAGTATCTGTCTGCCTGGGATGACATGATCGACAAACCATGATGCTTTGCCAGAGATGACCTGCACCTGTCGCTCTTGGGATTCCAGATACTGGCTAAGGCTCGTGCCACCCCTATAGTGCCTTTTTTAGGCAAGATTCAAATAACAAATTCACCACCATAACAGGTACAAGCAAGCAAAATCTGAGGGCAATGCTACTTAATGCTAGAAGTCTAAACCTCAAAATGCACTCGCTCAAAGGCACTCCTTAAAATGGAGAACATCGACATCTGAGCAGTGACAGAGACCTGGTTCAAGGCTCCAGAGAACACCCCTGCATTACCAGGCTATAATTCATACCACACCTTTCGGCCACCTAACCTGGACTGAAGCACTAAAGGTGGAGGCATTTCCATATTCATTAAGGATATCCACATCTCATTTCATATACTTATATTTTATTTACTCATAACTAATATACATTATCATTTCATTTTATAGGGAAAACTGCACTAGGCCTCACCTCCTAAGTGCTTCCTTCATAAATTTCGGTTATTTCTCAGAAACTTTATTCAGTATTTTGAATATGATACAAACTCAAAATTTTTCATGCATTATTCTTTACAATCTATAATCTATTAATTTTATCTAATGTTCTTTCATAGTTATTTCTTCTGTGTTTACTTGAAATTGTTTTCTGGTGTCAAAATACTTTGGATTATTATATAATTTGTAATTTGTTATAGTGTTTGTATAACTAGTATATACACCTCCTAAGTATAAATAGTATACACACCTCCTAAGTGCTTCCTTCATAAATTTCGGTTATTTCTCAGAAACTTGATTCAGTATTTTGAATATGATACAAACTCAAAATTTTTCATGCATTATTCTTTACAATCTATAATCTATTAATTTTATCTAATGTTCTTTCATAGTTATTTCTTCTGTGTTTACTTGAAATTGTTTTCTGGTGTCAAAATACTTTGGATTATTATATAATTTGTAATTTGTTATAGTGTTTGTATAACTAGTATGAATCACTTTTTGTAACATACTTAGTTCTGGAGCTTTTCTCCCAGGACTCCATTGAAAACGGGTTATTTGGCCTAATGGACTATCCTGGTAAACCAACTGCAAATAAATAAATAAATAAATCTCCAAGCTAGTTGCTCAGCATAATGCATCTGAGATTATCCAAGTGCAACTAACTCTGGGCAAGACCACAATCCAAATTGTAGCTTGCTACAGATCCCCCACCATGCCCCAGGATTCCCACTCCTCATTTCTTGATACACTGGAAAATATTAGGGTACAACCTAACACCCTAATAATGGGTGATTTCAACAACCCCACCATTAACTGGTAAAACTACTCATGTGCCAACTCTTGTGCTCAACATTTTCTGGAATTCATAAATTCCAATGCCTTGGATCAACTTATCCATACCCCCACCAGGGGCAGCAGTATCCTAGACCTGGTCATTACCAACATGGGCAACCGGTCGGTGTTCCACACCAGAGGTCAATTCCTTGTTTGTATGAACTCAAATCTACTGAGTACTACCACTACTGTATTTACTACCTGTTAACTTGTTTGACCTGCATGCTTGTCTGCACTACCCTATTCTGAATATCTCTTTCTTACCCCTTCACTATTTTTTCCCCTTGTCCCCACTGTTCCTAGGTTTGAACCTTCTATCCTACACTAAACCTTGAACATACCTACCTGGTGAAAGGACTCCCTGCAGACCAAATCCATTCAAGTCTACTATAGCATAAAGACTTGCCATCCTGCTTAATGAACCCTGTTCACTAGGAGGCAAGAAAGTATGTGTTAAAAGTGGTATTATTTAAACACCTGCTTAATATCTAATGTATGTACTATATGCTACCTTAGCCAGGATACCCAGCAGCCATTCTCTCCCCTCTCTATCCCCTAGCATTTAGATCCTTTATCACTTCTGTGCTGTCTCCTGAAACTATTTCTTAAGAGCCTTCCCTAACCCTGATATATCTCTCTGCTCACTTGCCTCTGTTGTTATTATTCTAACTGACCACTAGATGGCACTCTAAACTAGGGCAGTACGTAACTATTCCATTCTTCCCTGATTAATGTTTCTGTCCTTGGCTTGTGAACTGTCTTTCTGCCCTATCTGTACCTGCTACTCACTGCTTACTTTGATTTGCTACTACTTACCTTCACGACCAATATTACCTATCCCCCTTGACCTTCCCTGTCTCAACTAAGGAACTCAGTAATCAACTGCTTACTGTTAGTTTTTGGCTGACTGGCTCACTTACCTGTCTGAAAGCCATGCTCTAATGCCCCTGACAACATTCCCTCTTCCTTCCTCAAACATGCAGCTGAAGGTATCGCTCTCTCAATTAGTATTCTGATTAACAGATCCTTAAATGAGTCATATGTACCAAAACTCTGGCGTTCAGCCTACATCCTACCTCTTCACAAAGGAGGCAAAAACACCACTATTTCTAACTTCCGCCCCATCGCCCTACTCTCTCCAATATCTAAAATTCTAGAAAAATGTGTCCACCACCAACTTTTACCTTATCTAATTCAAAATCACCTCCTAACACCCACCCAGCATGGCTTCCGTCCTGGCCACAGTACCATAACTGCCCTACTATCCTTCCTAGAAACTGTCAATCAAGCATGAGACTCTGGACTCATTGTATCCACAGTACTGCTAGATCTTTCAAAAGCCTTTGACACCATCTCCCACACACACCTTCTTCATCTTCTGGCTAATCTCAATCTCTCCCCAAACACTCTTTCCTGGTTCTCCAGTTACCTATCTGACAGATCTCAAGCAGTCAAATGGAAGAACTCATTGTCTTCCTTCTTGCCTACATCTACTGGCATTCCTCAGGGATCCATCCTTGGACCCATGCTTTTCAACATCTTCATAAACAACCTTCACATCTTCATCCCTGACACCACAGTCATCCAATACGCAGATGACTCTACCTTGGTCTGCTCTGCCCCAAACCTTCCTGAACTCCAGACCAAAACCCAATTAACCTTCACCACTACAGAGAACTGGATGCACCAAAACCACCTTTCTCTCAACTCCAATAAATCCAAAATACTAATTTTTCTCCCCTCCAAGGTTTCCTCTTTGGACAAAAACACTTTCAATGTCCTAAGCCAAATTAACACTGCCATTGAAGTGGTCCCCTCTGCAAAACTCCTTGGCATTACCATAGATGAACACCTCAAATTTGATCTTCACATACAACAAAACATAAAAAAAACACCAAAAGCTAGGTATGCTATATAGTAACAATCACTTTCTTTCCATCTCCACTAGGCATACCCTGGCAATCACCTACCTCCTACCTTCCCTTCTATATGGAGCCCCTCTTCTAATCAATTTGTCTGTTACCAACACCTCTAAGCTCGAAGCTTGCTATAATAAGATCTCTAAATTTGCCACCAAACAGAAAACATCAACTCAACACTGCCTCAGCCTTCACTCTCTGAACTGGTTAGAACTCCCTAACCACCTAGACTATCTACAACTAACCACTGCTCACAAACTAATATTCTTGCCTGATAAATGCCCAGCCTTAAAGGACATCCTTCCTCCATACATCCCTAACAGATCACGGAGATCTGAACACCAAAACCTAATCTCCATTCTTAAACCCAAACGACCCGCTGGCCAGCTTTTACTCTCCTTTTCTCTAGGTAAAAAATGGAACTCTCTGCCTCCGTCACTTAGGACTATACCCAACACTGAATCCTTCAAAACTCAACTTTTAAAAATGGAACTCTCTGCCTCCTTCACTTAGGACTATACCCAACACTGAATCCTTCAAAACTCAACTTTTAAAAATGGAACTCTCTGCCTCCGTCACTTAGGATTATACCCAACACTGAATCCTTCAAAACTCATCTTTTAAAAATGGAACTCTCTGCCTCCTTCACTTAGGACTATACCCAACACTGAATCCTTCAAAACTCAACTTTTAAAAATAGAACTATCTGCCTCCGTCACTTAGGACTATACCCAACACTGAATCCTTCAAAACTCAACTTTTAAAAATGGAACTCTCTGCCTCCTTCATTTAGGACTATACCCAACACTGAATCCTTCAAAACTCAACTTTTAAAAATGGAACTCTCTGCCTCCTTCATTTAGGACTATACCCAACACTGAATCCTTCAAAACGCAACTTTTAAAAATGGAACTCTCTGCCTCCTTCACTTAGGACTATACCCAACACTGAATCCTTTAAAACTCAACATTTAAAAATGGAACTCTCTGCCTCCTTCACTTCGGACTATACCCAACACTGAATCCTTCAAAACTCAACTTTTTCTTCACCTATCTTCCAAACGGAAATTCTCCTGCTTTCACCCCACTTAAATTCTAGGGACTCCCCACTAAGCTCTCCTTACCCCACTCCACTATACTCTCATACTTATTCTTATTTCTCAAAAGATCCAGAACTAGCAGACTTTAATTGACTCCAAGCATGGAAATGTTTCATCAAAAAAAAAAACACTCTGTCGTCAACTTGTTAAACTGTCTCATAATGTATATTACATTCTGCAACTCTCGAATGTATGAACCCTACTCTTGTATTTCACTTTGTAACCTTTATTTTCTATTTTGCAACTTATACTGTATGGTATTTCACTTTGCAACCTTTATTTGCATGTTGTAACCTATATTGTATTATACTGTTCATGGAGCTTTTCCCCTTGGGCCTCCATTGAAAATGGGCACTTCTTGGCCCAGCGGACTTCCCCGGTAATCAAACTGAAAATAAATAAATATATAAATTGTTGGTCAGATCCGACCACAAGCAAATCACCCTAGACATCCACATCCCACCCCTACCCCCATTAGGGAAACCACCGCAAAAAATTTCTCCAAAGCCAACTTCACACTTCTTAAGACAGAAGTGGCAAACTTCACGACACCCATGTTGACGGAGAATAGAGGTACGACTGCTGAATCCTATACAATTGTACTTTATAAACACTTACACGAGTGCATGGGTCATGCAATCTTTAACAGAACCAAGATGCTATCCTCCAAAAAAAGGAAGCCAATCTGGTGGGCCGCTGCCATAAACAAACTCTACAACAGAAAAAAGAAACTGTTGCAAAAAAAGAGTAAAATCCCACAATTGGAGGAACTCTGTGGTCAGCCTCAGTAAGAAGCTGAAATCCTTCATAAAATCCTCCAAAGCTTGTTATGTAAACAAAATTGCCACTGATTCTAAAGCCAACCACAAAGCATTCTATAGCTATGTCAAGAATCTCAATGGCAATACTCAGATCTGCTCTGAGTTACAGCACAATGGCATTAAATATACAGAGACAACTGATTTTGTCAACATCCTGGCAGACAGGTTCAGTGCTATCTTTACCCCTCTCTCATCCCCTAAAGGGCCCATCTCTATACCAGAAGAATGCAAAGTTCCTGTAATCATGGCTGCATAGGTAAAAAAACACAGTCTCCAAAGCCACGAACACAGCATCCATGGGACCTGACAGCATCCCAGGCTGCGTTCTACATGAACTACAAAACAAACTGGCACCCCACCTAAGTACCATGCTCAATCATAGCCTCACTTCAGGCTTCATGCCCACTGAATGGCGCACAGCAATGTTTATCCTGTTCCACAAAGGGGGAGCCAACACGGACCCTGGGAACTACAGTCCCATTAGCTTGACAAGCCTGGTCTGCAAGGCTATGGTATGTATCATCATGGAACTTATAAACAATGACATTGGTAATCTCCAAACTCTAGACCCTACCCAGTTCGGGTTTGTAAAAGGCAGATCATGTCTCTTAAACCTGATATAATTCTTTGAAGTGGTCACCAAAGCTGTAGATGAGAGTAAGGTGGCTCACACAGCCTATCTAGATCTCGCCAAGGCTTTCGACACCATCCCCCACTTTGGAATTATAGATAAACTCACTAAACTAGGTATAAATCCCTATGTCACAAGATGGGTTGCCAACTGGCTCACTGACAGAACCCATACTGTGAAAGTAGCAGACTCTAAATCCAGCTTCAGAGCAGTGACAAGTGGAGTAGCACAGTGTTCAGTCCTAGATCCTCCCCTGTTTGGTATCTACTTCTCTGAAGTACAGGCTAACACAGAAGGTCTTTGGCTAACAAAGTTCACAAATGACTGCAAACTAAGAGCCATAATCAAAACTCCTAACGATGTGGATATCCTTCAAAAGGGCCTCACTGAGACAGATGCCTGGTGTCAAAGCCATGGCCTCAAGCTCAATGCCAAAAAGTACATTGTCACTACTTTTGGTAAAAACTCAGTACCCATGAACTGCGGTAGTCTACTTAACACTGAAAGTGTGATAAGAGACCTTGGGACACAGGTGGACAGTAGTCTTGCCTTTGATAATCACATCACCACAGTAGTCAGGAAATCCTTCTATGTGGCATACCTCATCACAAAAGGTTTCTCATCCAGGAAAAAAGAGGTCATTGTTCCCCTCTACTTATCACTCATTAGACCCATTACAGAATACAACTCCCCTTTTGGTATGTACCTCACAAGACATCTACAACAACTGGAAAGCCCACAGAAATATTTCACAAAGAGGATTACTGGCCTCAAACAGATGCCCTACACAGACAGTCTGAAAAAACTCCAGCTTTACTCTGTCACATATCGCCTACTCAGAGGTGATCTCTGTCTAACATACAAAGCTATGACAAACCTAGAGCTGTTGGACATGCTCCACTTAAAAAAGTCCCAATCCCTCTGAGCTACATGCTCTAGTCTCCTAAACCTTGTCACCACAATAAACAGGACATGCTGGAGGGATAGATTCCTCTCCCAGAGACTTCCCATACTCTGAAACAAACTACCTATCTATATCAAACAAAACTCCTCATTAGCACTCTTCAAGAAAAATCTTGATGATTGGATGGATGATAGGAAATTCACCCCGGGATCACTTCTGTGGCTTTGCTTGACAGGGGCACAGGAAAATAATTTTCTTGGATGGCAAAAGCCAGGGCACCATTTGGCTAGGCTTATATAGGCCCTAGCGCCAATAGCCTAGTACCTACCTATGAACCTATGCTACTCTTACATTAAACCCACTAACTAATGTAAGTGCAAGCTATTATTCTTGTCAACTAGAAAAAGATCACTGCGAAGTACTACTGAAAAGAGCTCATGGCAGAGATTATACAGAAAGAGCCGATGGGAGAGAAAAAAAAACACAACTACTTTTGCTTGCCCCCTGAAAGCACTGTCACTTCATAGTACTGCATGTTACCCTGCACATTGCTTTGTCTTCCTGCATTTGACTAATACCTTAAAGCAAGCTAACAGTACAAAATTTAGCAAATAAGTCAAAGTAGGTAAAAATTGGAAACATTTTATTTCATTTTAAAAGTACCACCACTAACCCACTTTACTGCCCAAAGTACTCAACCCTCCACTGCCCCTTCTACTGTAATCCTAACCCATAAGTAAACAGAAACATAAATAAATTACCCAGCACTTCCTTGTACATAATTACTAATCCAAGGCCTACCTGATCTCTTACTACCAACTGGTCGTCTTGGACATAAGCTTGCACTGTAGCAAGTTCACACCAAAAATGTGACCCCCTACCCCAGTTACATTTGCCTACAACCCTTTAAGCCCCTCCCAATCCTTATCTCATTTCCTCCCACACATCCCTCCATCCCATTTAACCCTATCCACCCCTTATCCTCTTAATTCTTGCTACTATATTTATCTAGCCCCACTTGAGGATGTCCCTGGACAAATCGGTCTGTTCCAAACATCATTTATTTAAATTCTGAAGCACCATATTGAACAAATTCTTCTCCAAATTCTCACCTTCCACCTACAAACTCTCCACAGTTTTTCTCTTCTCTGCCATGCTGTTTCTTTCCTTAGACCTTTTCTTTGCTGCTGTTGGAGACATCTGGCACCATCTAGCAGCTCCAAAGAGTAGAGGTTCTTTATTTAAAATTTATAACATACATTTTATATACATTATTTACAATTATATGCAATTGTTTTACATATTTTCATTACATTTTTATTCCCCCGCTGTTTTCTTCAATAACAAAATTGTATCTCTCATGAATATCTGAAAATTACCATTTTCATTAAATCTTGTTTCATTTAACCTCTCATTCCAAATAATCCGTTATACAACACAACTCTTCATCCCATTTATTCACATCTTTTTGTTTTACATTTTCATAGTACCTATATTCTGTCATATCCATATTTACACATTTTCAATCCCTATATAATTTCTTTTTCATGTATTTTGTTCCATATTTCATTCACTCTACCACATTTCATAAACACATGTTCTGTGGTTCCACCTCTCTAAAATATAAACAAATGCTTTCCTGTGTTTTCTTATATGGCATATTTACCTTTGCTGGAATCTTATTTATAATTTATCTCCATAAATAAATCTGTAGATTGAAGATATTTCCCACATCTATTCATTCTTGATTTTACAACTTTTATTTTGCTTTCTTCTAAATGTTTCCATGGGAAGTCCCTTCATTATAGTTTCATACCATTCCATTCTTTTATTTTCTATATTATTTATATCAATCTTCCATATAAATATTTTCTCTTGATATATTCTCATTTCTATATTCATCATACCTTTATTTCTTTTTAGATACTCAAGTTTCTTTCAAATATCTCTATATTTATATTGTATTATATCTGCTACCAAGTTTCTTTATTTTTCTTTCATCCAAGCCAGTACTTTACACAGATTCAATGATGTTATATGTACAGTTGGATTTATTAAACCCAATCCTCCTCCTTTCTTAAAACATAACCATATACACAGTATGTTCATAGATAAGTACTAGGCTATCTCCCAAGGGCATTTATAAGCCTAGACAGAGTGTGTTTGCTTTCACCACCCCCTTAGATTAGTTCCCTGTGCCTCTGACCAGCAGAGCCATTAGTTCCCTGCGCCTCTGTCCAGCAGAGCCACTGCAGTGATCCCTGGGGTAAATTTTCTGTTTCTCATCCACCTGTCAAGGTTTATCATGAAGAGTGCTAGTGAGGGGCTCTGCCTGATGTATACTGAAATCTTGTTCCAAAGCATGGGGAGTCTCTGGGTCAGGAATCTATCCCTCCAGCATGTCCTATTTATTGCTGTGGTAAGGTTTATATCCCTAGAGCATGTTGCTCTCAGGGATTTGTTTTTTTTTTTTAGATGGAGTATATCTATCAATTCTGGGTTGGACATGGCCTTGTATGTCAAGCAGAGATCACTTCTGAGTAAGTGGTATGCAACCGAGTACAGCTGGTGTTTCTTTAGTCGGGCTGCATAGGTCATCTGTTTGAGGCCAGTAATCCTCTTGGTGAGGTACTTTTGTGGTCCTTCCAGCTGTTGCAGGTGTCTTGTAAGGTACATCCCAAATGGGGTGTAGTATTCTATAATGGGTCTAATAAGTGATGAGTAGAGAGGCACAATAACCTCCTTTGTTCTGGATGAGAACCGTTTTGAGATTAGGTGTGACACATAGAGGGATTTTCTAACCACCTTGGCAATATGATTATCAAAGGAGAGATTGCTATCTACTTGGGTCTCCAAATCCCTTATTACTTTTTCTGTATTTAGGAGACTACCACCTGTGTGGTAGTTCATGGGCACTTTGTTTTTTCCAAAGGGGATGACTATGCACTTTTTGGCATTCAGTTTGAGGCCATAATTTTGACACCAGGTATCCGTCTCAGTGAGACCCTTCTGGAGGGTGTCTGTATCAGCCGAAGAATCAATTATGGTCCCTAGTTTGCAGTCGTCTGCAAACTTGGTCAGCCAAAGTCCTCCTGTGCTTGCCTGTACTTCTGAGAAGTATATACCAAATAGGAGGGGTCTTAGGACTGAGCCCTGGGGGATGCCACTTGTAACCGGTTTAGAGCCGGACCTAGAGTCTGCAACTCTCACCGTGTGGGTTCTGTCCATAAGCCAATTTGCAACCCATCTCGTGACATAGGGATTAATGTTCAGGTTGGTGAGTTTGTCTATAATACCATAATGGGGAATGGTGTTGAAAGCCTTTGCGAGGTCTAGGTAGGCTGTGGAGACCTCCTTACCTTCATCTAATGCCTTGGAAACTGTCTCAAAGAAGTCCACCAGGTTTAGGAGGCATGATATGCCCTGAACAAAGCCAAACTAGGTTTGGTCCAAAGTTTGGAGGTTCCCAATGTCTCTGTTAATAAGTTCCATGATGATGCACTCCATAGCCTTGCAGCCCAGGCTAGTTAGTCTTATAGGGTGATAGTTCCCAGGGTCCGTTGTGGCACCACCTTTGTGAAGTGGGAAAACTGTTGCTGTGCACCACTCTGTGGGTACATAGCCTGTAGAGAGACTGAGTTTGAACAGTGTATTTAGGTGAGGGGTTAGTTCATTTTGGAGCTCTTGTAAGACACAGCCTGGGGCACCGTCCGATCCCATTGAGGCTGTGTTTTTGGCTTTGAATAGGGCTGCTTTAACCTGTGTGTCGGTGATTGCCAGGGCCTTACATTCTTCTGGTATGGTTATGGGCCCTTTAGGGGGGCAAGAGGGGTGTGAAGTTTGCACTGAACCTGTCTGCCAAAATGTTGGCAATACCAGTTGGTTCAGTGTATTTTGTGCCATTCAGCACCAACTCAGAGCAGATCTGAGAGTTTCCACTTAGGTTCTTGACATAGCTAAAGAACGCTTTGTGGTTATCTTTGGAGTCCTTAGCAATTTTTCTTTCGAAGCTAGCTTTGGATGATTTAATGAGGGATCATAGTTTCTTGTTGACGCTGATCAGAGATGTCTTTCCTTCTAGGGATTTTGCTCTTATCTGTACTAGTTTCCTCTTTCTATTGTGGAGCCTGTTTATGGCAGGGGTCCACCAGACTGGTTTCCTTTTCTTGGAGGAGTGAGTCTTGGTTTTACTTGGGATAGCACGATCCATGCATTCCTGCAGATGATCATAGAGTGCCTTTGTATAGGTTTCAGCAGCGTGGACAGCATTGTCCATTGGCGTGGGGGCTGTGAACCTTTCCACCTTGGTCTTAAGCAACGTGAAGTTTGCTTTTGAAAGGTTTTTCATGGTGGTTTCCTTGATTGGGGTTGGGGGGTGGAATGCGAATATCCAGCGTGATTAGTCTATGGTCTGATCTAACCAGCAAGGGGTTGATGTCAGGTGTGGAACATCGGTCGCCCATGTTGGTGATGACCAGGTCCAATATGTCATTCCCCCTGGTGGGGGTGTTGAATAGTTGATCCAGGGCATTCGAGTTTATAAATTCTAGGAAGCATTGGGCAAGAGAGTTAGTACTCGAGTATTTCTCCCAGTTAATGTTTGAGTAGTTGAAATCACCCAGTATTAGGGAGTTTGGTAGGATCTTCATATTTCCCAGTGTCTCCAGAAATGCGGAATAGGGGTCCTGGATCACGGGGGTGATATGTAGCAAGCTACAATTTGGATTGCAGTTTTGCCCATTGTTAGTTGCACTTGGATGATCTCTGATGTATCATGCTGTGCCACTAACCTGGAGGTGTGAGTATCCTTGATGAATATGGATACACCCCCACCTTTTGTGTTTCGGTCCGGGTTCTGTGGCCGAAAGGTATGGTATGAGTTATAGCCTGGTAGTGCTGGGGTGCTCTCTGGAGCCTTAAACCAGGTTTCTGTTACTGCACAGATATCAATGTTCTCCATACTGAGGAGTGCCTCGAGTGTGTGCATTTTGAGGTTTAGACTTCTGGCGTTGAGTAGCATTACCCTCAGTTTTTGGTTACTTGTGCTATTTACAGTGGTGGGTTTGTCTTTTGAGCCTTGCCTAAAAAAGGCAGTATGGGGGTGGCAAGAGCCATTATCAGTACTCAAAAGCCTAAGAGTGACAGTTGCAAGCCATCTCTTGTGAAGCAACTTGGCTTGTCGAGCATGTCATCCCAGGCAGACAGATACTGGATCCCCTTTGAATGACACCAGAAACTTAACCAATTGTTGAAGTTGATAATTTTTTCTTTATACTGTGGCATCATTCTTGGTGAGGGTAGGATGCTATTCAGAGTCAGGGTCATACCTGCCTGGGCTACATGATCAGAGAGCTCTTCCATGTCTCTTTTCATGTAGTCCAGGAAGGTACGTCTCAGGTCATTCACACCAACATGTACAATGACAGTCGTATTTGTACTTGTTCTGGAGTGACCTGAGTGCTTGTGTTATGTGGTGGATCCTGGCACCCGACAGGCAGCTAACTGTAACCTTTCCCTTGTCCAGCCTAGTTAGTGGACATCAGTTTGCCTGACTATATAGTCGCCTATCACTAGTGCATTGGGTATGTTATTTTGCCTTAAGGTCTGTGATTGCGTGTAATTCTTTTTCAAATTTAATTGGCCTCAAAAATACACTTGCCAAATCAGCTACTTTTCCTAATATTACTGAATTAAGCAAATATGCTTTTTTCCTGTATGTAAGTCTGAATATTCATAAGAACAAACAAATGTGTCTTATTTTATTTAACATGTTTTTCCATTTTATTAATCTCTGTTGTTTATTACCGAACTTTAGACCTAGAATGTCTGTCTCTTCCATATTACGTTGAACACCTACTATTATACCTGAAAATCCTAGTCTTGCACTTTTTTCCTAATAAATACTCAAACCCAACACTTTAAATTTCTTTATAAGTGTTTTAATAGCTGTTTTCACTCTTCTTCATTTTAACCACTAATACTAAATCATCTGCAAAGAAAACATTGGTGAGATATATATTCTTCTGTTGTACAATGTCTAGCTTCCTTTAATGTTAAACTTACTTCATGTATGATTGCATTCATTATTAATGCAAACAATATACTACTTACTGGACATCATTGTTTTATTACAATTTTTATTTCTATTTTCTCATGTAACCAACCATTAACCACTAGTTTTACTTTATTTTTATTATACATTGATACTAAAGCATTAATTATTATTTTACTTAAGTCATATTCTTCTAAAATCTCCCAAAATATTTTACTAATGTGTCCTATTAAAGCTTTGGCTTCCGCTTTTCCTATTATCACATCTTCTACCATTTCTCTTGCAATAATTAGAAGTTATTGACCACCTTTCCATTTTGTTTCAAAAATTGTTTCATTCAATAACTTATTTACTTTTTCTTCTATTTTTTTTTTATATATTTGTCTTTGAAAGCTATCCACCATCTTGTCCAATCTTTGTAGAAACATCTGGTATTTATATGATCTAACCATAATTGTAAAATTATTCTTATATATTTATTTAATTCTGCTTCATTTATTCTTTTAATACCTCTATCTACTTTTATATACTGTAGCCTTCCTTACCTTGAACTTCTACCCAAATTGCTACATGATCAAAAAAACCCTGCAATTTTTATGCCTTTATGAAATACTTTTTGGCTTTCTGATAGTATGTTGTTGTTTGTCTTTCGGCTTTTCCCGGTTATGGGTCGCCACAGCAGAACTCCAGTCCACTAATAATTGGCAGTTGGTTTTTATGGTGTCGAGTTGCCAGCCCGACGCCCAACCTTCAAGGAAGGCAAGCCCATTCAACGCATGTCTTTTGAATGCCTACTCGACCGCAGGGAGGAGATGCAGACTCCACAAAGAAGGCCCTCCCAACCCAAGCCGAGCATCAAATGGGAGAACCTCTTGCTGTGAGGCAACAACGCTACCAGTAGGCAATTTCTGTCTTCAAATTACTTCTTTCAAATGTCCAATGTTTATTATTCCATAAATACATTTTGACACTTATTTTTTCCAACATTACTAACATCTCCTCCTTCTTTTCTCCTACACCTTAAATAAAAGATTAAGTGCAGACTCTGGAAATGCTCAATAAAAGTATAACAAAGCTTTACTATTCCGCAAAGCTTTCAGGTACGTATACCCTTCTTCAGTGTACTCATAAGACAACATTCAAAGTAAAAAAACTTCATTTTATATAGCAATTAAGAAACCATGTGACACAGCTACCAATCACAATCAACATTTAATATTCCCATTATAAAATGTAAAATGTATTCAAATATAAGAAGCCAAACATTTTATACATGCGTAAAAAGTATTACTAGTGCAAGAAATTCTGCTTCATTTTAATAATAGGTTTAATGCTAACCTTGGCATTTATTCCTGGTTCAGAATCAGCTTGCAAGTGAGTAATCCAATTATACTTACAGACCTCAAGCTTATTGTTTAAACTGTGGTGGTGGTGCTGCGGTAGCATTGTCGCCTCACAGTAAGACATTTCCTGTTCGATTCTCAGCTAAAGCGTCTTCTGTGTGGAGACATGCATGAATGGGCGTACCTTCGTTGAAGGTTGTGCGTCAGGGCTGGCAACTCGGCACGTTAAAATCTACTGCCAATCATTAGCTGACCAGAGTTCCGCTGTGGCAACCCCTAACCGGGAACAACAACAACCTCAAGCTTATTGTTTGTCTCCACCTCTAACATTTTTAGAAGCAGTTTGTCTAGCGCTAAATCTAAATTCATGGTTATTCCCTTCTTCCATGATGTGCTTCACCAAGCATTTGTCGTAACACATCTCCGTATCTCTGAGAGATGTTCAATAATATGATCCTTCAGCTAATGTGCACATTTGCCCACACAGAATGTGGTGCACTTGGTATTTACAGATAAATAATCAATATTCACAGTATTGCAAGTTGCAAAACATCCAAAACTAAATGTTATATACATGTTGGGATGAATAAAACTTTCATCAGTTATTATATATTTTCAACTTACACAATTATTACATGGGAAGGTTCCAAGTTTATTCAACGTACATTTATTTATGTTATTTGACATATCCTTGTAACATAAGCATTCCCTAAGATTAGGGCAATTTCTGTAAGCAAAACTGAGTCTCGATCCAACAATCTGTTTTAGTTCTGGCATGCTCTCTAAAATACTCCAATTTTTCTATATATCTTTTACTTTATTCATTCTCCTATTAAAACTTGCATTGTAGCATAAAAATCTTTGCTTCCACATGTGCATTCTTTCATTATTTTGTGAGCTAGATTACCCCAAATAGGGTTTAGATTAACAACACCAGTCTTTCAAGACATCAGATTTTATTTCCTCCTAAAAGTCCTCACTGTAAAATTTTTCTTTAAAGTCTGCCACCATCTCATTCATTTGGTCAATACAGATGCCATCATTGGTGTTCAACCTGCTCACTCTTAGTAGTTGACTTCTAGCTAAACTTGTAAAGGTATGGGGGGGGCATGTATACTATACCTATGTGTACATCTATTCACCTGAACATCTTTTCTACGTATGCATGTTCTGATGTTGTCATCCAAACTAGTTAATTTCACATCCAAAAAACATATTTCATTGGCAGAGAAGGTGGATTTAAGCTTAAGAAAGGTGGTAGTATTATCAAGATAATCTACAAAACTGGCCCACTCATTTTCATTTGAAACATACATTTAAACAGCAAAATGCAAATCAACTATGTACAGGTTGACAGACGAGATCAGACAGGAGTCCCCGTGGACTATGATGTTTGCAGATGACATTGTGATCTGTAGTGAGAGTAGGGAACAGGTGGAGGATACCCTGGAGAGATGGAAATATGCTCTAGAGAGAAGAGGAATGAAGGTCAGCAGGACTAAGACAGAATATATGTGTGTGAATGAGAGGGAGGATAGAGGAATGGTGAGGATGCAAGGAGTAGAGGTGGCGAAGGTGGATGAGTTTATATACTTGGGGTCAATAGTTCAGAGTAATGGTGAGTGTGGAAGAGAGGTGAAGAAGACAGTACAGGCAGGATGGAGTGGGTGGAGTAGAGTGTCAGGAGTGATTTGTGACAGATGAGTACCTGTAAGAGTGAAAGGGAAGGTCTACAAGAGGGTAGTGAGACCAGCTATGTTATATGGGTTGGAGACAGTGGCATTGACAAAAAGGCAGGAGTATGAGCTGGATGTGGCAGAGTTAAAGATGTTAAGATATGCACTGGGTGTGACGAGGGTTGATAGGATTAGAAATAAGTATATTAGAGGGTCAGCCCAGGTTGGAAGGTTTGGAGACAAAGCCAGAGAGGCACGATTACGTTGGTTTGGACATGTGCTGAGGAGGGATGCTGAGTATATTGGGAAAAAGATGCTAAGGATGAAGCTACCAGGTAACAGGAAAAGAGGCAGGCCTAAGATAAGGTTTATGGATGTGGTGAGAGAGGACATGCAGGTGGTTGGTGTGACAGAGCAAGATGCAGAGGACAGGAAGAAATGGAAACAGGTGATCTGTTGTGGCGACCCCTAATGGGAACAGCCAAAAGAAGATGATGACTGTGATTACTAAAACAGCCTTTAACACCTAAGCTAAAACAGACAGACTGTTAAAATTTATCTAAAATCAGATCAAGAAATGAAAGCACTTATCTTTATTTCTCTATGTAATGGAAGTAACTATTACAATGCATACACAATGGTAAATTATAACTATTCAATGTATAATTGTAAAAAGGGCAAAACATGTCATGTCTACAGATAGTGGAGTCTGGCTTTATTGGCCTGAATGCATGAATAAGGACTTGAATGTTAGTGGGCATTTAGAAGCCATGGAGCTCTTCACAAAGCCCAGGGAGGTACACCACTAGTCATTGACACTAACATGAACTGTGACAGAGCCATACTGGGACTTATTCTTGATCTTAAGTGCATGCATGATCTAACAAAGCCAGCCTGGCACCAGATAAGCAACTAGCCATCAGTCATACCTTGGTCACCCTATCTTTTTTAGAGGGCATCCTTGCTGTTCTGATAGCCTGCCCTTTTATTAAGCTTTTGTTGTGTGAAGAATGGTGGGAACTGGTCCAATGTAAATACATGCTGCTGAAAATAGCCTTTATGTATATATTAGGCAGAAAAAATCCATCACCATGCTGAACAGTAGTGTCCAAATAATTCAATGACGTTTTTATTGTAACTATAAATGAATTAGTATGCATAGATGACTGATTAAAATTTGACCTTCACGTTCAACAGTGCATCAAAAAAAAAATGACTCCAATTACTGGTCTGCTCTATAAGAACAAAAAATTCCTTACTACTGACTCCAAACTTTCTCTGGCACAGGCATACCTCCTAACCAGCATACCTTATGCCTCATCAATCATAACAAACTTACAATCTATTTTAATGGCCAAACTTGAACAAACTTATAACAAAATAGCAAGATTTGCCACAAACCAGCCATACACTTCTCTCCACTGCCTTTCACTAAAGAACCTGCAGTGGCTAGAACTCCCTCACCAATTACTACTATCTCAACTACACATAACACAGTCCATCCTCAACAGACCTACTGCCTGTCCCTCCATCTCTTCTCTAGTATCTTACTACACCCCAAAGCTCTGACCAACATCTCTTTGATATTTACAAGCCCAGTAAAACCATCTGCAAACTACTATACAAATACTCAGTATCCCAAGCCTGGAACAAACTCCCTTTCAATGTAAGAAGCATTATCCACACAAATAGCTTCAAAAAAGAACAAAAAAATCCTAGCAAAGTCTTGGTTCTCCTGCCGGGAGCATACATACCCCCCCCCCACTTCTCTACTTTTAATTCAATGTTTTCTTTTCACAGCTCTAGCTCCCATGACTGCTCTACTATTGTGTATCTATGCCTCACTCAAATATGTGATGGACCAATTTTTATTTCAATTGATGTTTCAATGTATACTACAACCAATGTATACAATTATGCCTTCAGTTTTTATCACTGCATGTTCCAAGCTATATTTCAGCATATGTCTTATTTTTATTTTCTTAAATTGTACTCTTAATAATTGCTTGTCTTTTACTGGAGCTTTTTTCCTTGGGTCTCCTCTAAAAATAGACTCAGGCTCATTTGCATCAATCAAGTTAACAAATGTCAAATAAATAAATATTAAATAATGTAGATAATCAAGGAGAGGATTCACTGTACCTTTAGTCCCTTCCGATAAAATAAAGATATCATCTAAAAAAATGTAGGTACAACTTACTCCAGTTTCTTGCTTGAAGTATTCACCTTCAAAAATATATCATTATTTTCAAGAGCAATATAAAAGGCACTTTCAAAGATGAGTTTGGCAATCTTACAGAAATGTTTTTAAGGCGAGGATGTCCTAGACAGTTGATGGGAGCTACCATTAATGATGTGCATAAAGAATGGGGGAATGATATAAGCCACTATTAGGTGAAGATATGAAAGACAAACAGCCACCAAATGAAAATCATTTGGAGGAAAAAAGGTTAAACAGAGCCCTAGTTTTGCAATACTGTGAGGTTATTAAGAAGGTAAAATAAATAATGGATAAAACCTCATTAAATATCAGAGTGCATTGCACAGTATTTGAAAGCCTTGGTAGCAAACACAGGTTTGCTTACAAGACTGGAAGAAAGTTTTAAACCTTGATTAAAAATAACAAAATGATCAAAAGCGAGCAAAATAAACATCCAACAATCTGGCAATATGATTAAATGTGGCATGCCCAAGAAATGTCAGTATGCATACAAAGGAGACATTTTGAAAATAAATTATATTTTTGGAACAATTTTTAGACTACCTAGGGATAATTGTCCAATTGCAAGGGTTGTATATGTCACTATTTGTTTGAAGTGTTCAGTCATTTACATAGAAAAAAAAGAGTGGCAGTCACAAAAAAAATTACGAACATGTATATGATATCAATACAGCTAACATGAAAAATGCATTATATAAACTTTCTATTAAATGAACATTATACAAACAGTTTAATTTTGTAATCATCGAGAAGGTTGAGGCTGAGCCACATGGTAGCGAATGGGAGACTTAGCTCAATTTTAGAGGTTTTATGGCAGTTGAAAACAGATGCAGGTTTATCACAAGGTTTGAACAACCATATATCTACAGCCAGTGCTTAAGATGAGATCAACAAAATTTTGGCTCCTGTCAGTAATATTTTAAAATCTGTCTTTTTTTAACTTTATTTTCTCTTTTCATTCTGATTCTGAATGTATTTTAATATAAAATGAAGAAATTAAGAGAAAGTATGCATATGAAATACTTTAGATTTGAAGGTATGACTTTAAGATAAACTGTTGGGGATATACTTGGGAGGGTATTTATGGTTCTTCATGTTCTGTGCTTAAGATGAGATCAACAAAATTTTGAGCCCTGTCACTAATATTTTAAAATCTTTTTTTTTATCTTTTATTTTTTATTTTCATTCTGATTCTGAATGTATTTTAGTATTAAATTAAATTATTAAATGAAAATATGCATGTGAATTTCTTTGGATTCATGGGTATGTCTTTAAGATGAACTGTTGATGATTTCCTTTAGGGTTATATATGGTTCTTTATGTTCTGATGAAGTCCAGTTGACATTAAATAAGGGACAAAAGTACTCAACAATGAAATTTGTGAAATAAATTGTTGGATTTTGCTGCATTTTTTATGGTGGAAAAATTATTGTTGGCTATATTTTATTTCCATTAGTCCTTTAGGTGTATTTTTATTTATTTATTTATTTTATTTTTATTTATTTTTGCATGTTGGTGGTTTACTTCTGCACAATAATAATAAAAGCAGTAACAGATTTTAATTAAAAATGAACATATTTGTTTTGGAGCTGTTTCTGTCACAAAGTGTCCCATTATAATTGCATAAGCTGCACAATAAACTGCTGAATTCTATTACTGCAGAACATTTAAAATGTAAAAAAGAACCCAGACAACCATAAAGCTGTATCACACTTTTTAAAAATAAAGCATATATAATAATGTAAAGCTTTTATACAGAACCTTTTCAAGTTATGAAAAAAAAAAAAACTCATTTTCAATAAATAAAGAATAACAACAAATAAATCTGAATGATTGGTAGACCAATACAGGCTGTTTTTGAAGGACAATATAAATAAATTGAAAAAATATATTCATTAAATTCAAATAATTAACTAATTGATAAAAACACATGAATTCTCAGCACTGCAATGTTTATTTAGCCATAGAGTTTAATTTTTGTTTCATATTTCTTAACTGCAGTCCTAGCTCATTACTCATGATATTGTTTAAGCCCATAACCTCTGTTCAAGGTGGAACAAAAACTGCCATTTCTGTTTGTCTAATTACAACTGTTTCTTATAGTCCACTTTGAAGTAATTCCACCACTCAAGTCTGCTATACATTGAAACATTTTGTCTATTAATTTACATAGTCTACTAGGCACAAAGAAACCAACAAGGAAGCACACTGTAATTTAATACAAATAAATTATCTGATGAAGCATTCAAATGATAGAAAAACATATTTCTTCACAACTGAATCTTAATATAATTGCATGCATTATGGTATTAGATTGCTTGATGCATTAGAATGTTGGCCTTTTAAGAAAATGTAACAAAAAAATAAGATGTTGAAAAATAGTATATAAATTAATTTACTGAATGGGACTCATTAAAAAGTAGCAATCTAACCATGAAGACAAGGCATAATGGAAAAACATTAATTAGTACAAGTGCGTGTCACAATGCCAATAATACTTAAGTACAAAATATCTTCACATTAACTGAAATTGGTTAGGCAGCGGTGGTACAGTGGTTAGTATTGCCGCCTCACAGCAAGAGGTTCTCGGGTTTGATCCTCAGCTGGGATGCCTTCTGTGTGGAGTCTGCATGTCCTCTCTGTGGTCGCGTGGGTTTCCTCCGGGTGCTCCGGTTTCCTCCCACATCCCAACGACATCCTGTAGGTGAATTGGATACTCTAAATTGGCCCTAGGGGTGAGTGCGTGCATGTGTGTGCCTTCCGTGGAAGGTTGGGCACCAGGCTGGCAAGTCAACACTGTAAAACAATCATGAGTGGACAGGTGATCTGCTGTGGCAACCCCTAACTGGAAAAAAGATGAAAGAAGAAGAAGAAAGAAGAAGAAGGTTAGAAATGTTTTTTCTTTGGTTACTTAAGCAGGTAATAAATAGAACATCAGTTTAATGGTTTTGTGAATTTTAATTTATAATACTTTAAGCCTTTTTCTTCCATGTTTTTGATGGGAGGGCAGGCACAGTTCCACCATAACTAAAACATAATGTTTAAGTACCAAATCTTTGCCTATCATCATATTCAGACTTATTTTTGATAGCCTTCTATTTTGTTTCATTTAGCATGTATAATTATGACAGGAATCCTGCTTAATCACTTTCATAGGAAAAGGCTATATGACACTCAGATACGCAACACTGAGTTTATTATTTGGAATTATGTGTTTGTATATGTTTGTTTCACAACTTAGTTTCAAAACATACTTTTCAGTTCTTGGGCTACAGCCAGCTGTGGTAAGATGCATTTTCAAAAGGCATTCTCAAAACATCCTTATTTGTAATTATAATGCAATGCACTTTAAAATGTATTTACTGCCATTAGTAGAATATCTTCTGCATAAGCTGGCGATGACTTATTGAATGGTCTGGGATTTTTTTCAATTTTTGTCTGATTCCTTTAATGTGAAATTGGAGAGGTAAACCTACCTTTAAGCACTATGATTTAATTTTACCATACTTTAATATTAAAAATTTCAAAAAATGTAAGTCATAGAGTTAATTGTATACAGTTTCTTGTAGCAGTAGAATATTAACAGAGACTTACTGGCCTGTAGCTGCTTCTCTCGCGCTTGCAAATCAGCAAGGACTTGACTAAAGTGGTAAATAAAAGCATTGACATCCGCATCAATAAACATAGGCATGTCTTCTTTTTGCTTTAGTGCTGACCCTTGTGTCTTTAGCTCTTCAAGTCGAGGTTCCAGTACTGATAGTTTAAGAACTTCATCCTGAAGAGAACAATACAGAGATTATCAATTGCATTCATTGTCACAAGGCATGCATATTACAGTATGAAAAGCTCAGTGGTGATGTGTGCTGGGGAAGCAAAAGAGCATAAAACTGTTACACATCAAAATGTTATAAAAATGGCAAGAAAGCAATCAATAGGACTTCTTTTCAAGAGCAGAACATCTTATTTTCCTTCTTCTACTTTTATTGCTGTTAAAATATATTTCAGATAGAGCATCACCATTTTTTTAGCAGGGTATAATTAAAAGTCCCTTCAGAGAGACAGAAAATAATGATGTGAAATTTTTCTCTCAATGCTGGGACAACAAAAGTATGTTCCTTTTCACTAAGTACATTTAGATATTACAGTCATTATGTTGCAGTTTATTTTTGTTCTACGCTGCATTATCAAAGTACTGGAATGGCCTGTGTCTATCCATTGTGCTAAACTACATACAGAACTGTTTAGAATCACTTTTAAGTTTTGACTCATTTTCCTTTGTTCCTCTATCCCTCTCAGCTTCCTACTCTCCTGCGGTTGCATTGAATTTTTTCAGCAGATATTTTAATTCAGCTACTTTGAATAAAGTAATAATTATAAAAAGTATTTGTGATGACAACTGACTACATTTTAACTACCAAATTAAGGAATAATGACACCTCCTACATCATCTGTGCAGATAGCTCTCTCCTGCACATTATTCCCACAATTATAATCAAATTCAGGGTCAATGCAGTTTGGGCAGAACACGACTTTTCCTATTGTACTGATAACTCTTAATATATCCAACTACCATCCAAGTGCATAGCAATGGAATCCATATACTTGGTACCTCTCAACTCTTTCACGGTGATATACGTAGAGGAGACTAACATTTTGCCATGATTTTCAAAATGAGATCCATTATATACCCCAGAATCTGTAATTATTTTAAAAGGACTTTTGATTTAATTATTGATTTGGCAATGTAAACATTAAAAGTGAACCTGAAGATGCTGCTTGAAAAACAAAATAATTCCAAATTTTCCCAATGTATCTATTGCAGCAGACAACAGATAAGTATTCTCAAGGAAAGGGGAACTCTAGCTATGGAGAAAATGCAACCTACAGGGCTTGGAGGAATTCCCCAAGAGGAACAGATTAAAATATATGGAGAATGGAGGTATTTAGGTATCATGTAAGCCTCAGGTTGGACGTACAGATTAAGGTATAACTTTGTAAAGTGTTTTGAAAAAAAAATCCTTAAAATGGCACTTCATTTAAGATATGTAATAGAAAAACAAAACACATTTTCTTGTGAGAGGGAAAAAGTTCCATCATGTGTCTCCTTACAGCAAAAGACCCCTGCACCCTTTGTAAATAAAATCAAGTTCCTTTGTTACTGTACTATGGAGATACTATTTCCACATATAGTAATGTCTGATAAAATTGTACTGTTCTCTTGAATTATGCATGGAGAACTATGCATCTCAATCAATTTCTCCTGGCTGCAATTAATTTGGTAACCAATGACAGCTATGACTTACTGGAAGAGTTGTTAATATCAGACAATAACTTTCCTTAAAAATAAAGAATGTGGGTGGTTTTCACACAAAATTTAAATCTGTTTATTTGGCAAAGAAATTTTAAATTTACTTTCCTGTCAAACAGAACATTAACAGCTTTATTCCTGCATTTTTTATTTATAAATGGATTGTGTCATTATTATTCAATGCACTGCTACTGACGCAAAGAGAATGAATTTTTATAGAAGCTCAGTTGATTGATTATTAAAGGCAACGAAATAACAGTTCATGCTTTAAAAATGTTTATCAAGCAGAATTCAAGAGTTTTAATTTCACATGATTTTTAGCTTCAGTAACACTTCAGTTAGCAACACAAAAGTGAATTTCAGTTATTTCAGTTATATTTATTAATTTAGCAACACAATATAAATGATACTTGAAAATGCAAACTGGTCTTTTAAAACTGGCATCCTCTGGGGAGTTTATGGTGGCACCAGGATTGCAGTCATCTGCAAGTGTCATCAGCCATAAACCCTTAACATTAGCTTTGACTGCAGAGAAGTAAATGTCAAACAAGTGGTCTAAGGACAGAACACTGGGACACTCCACTAATGACAGGTGTTTTGGAGGAGATAGAGACATTCACCCTCAATTCCTATTATCTCCTCCAAGGCTGATATATATTGTACCCTGAATGAATGACACCAGAAGCTAAAATAATTGTTGAAGTAGATTATCTTTTCTTCAAAGCCCTATCTCTATACTCAGTCTCATACAAACTACTAAGAGGTAACAGATACCTGGCTTATAAGGCATCCACAAAACCCAGAAATAATGGACTTACTCCACATCTGCAAGTCAAATGATATTAGAAATACCCAGACCAGAGACCACAACCTCTTCTATAACATAAACAGAATGCTTTGGAGGGACAGGTTCAAATCCCAGAGGATACTACTACTATATAACAGACATCCCATAACCCTATTTAAGAGTAATTTAGACCAGTGGACAGGGAATAGAAAATTTACCCTGGACTGATCCCTATCCTCCTAATGGACAGAGACAGTGTTTAAATGCTGTACCTTACAGTAAGGGCACATATCATACTGAAGATGGTACCCAAACAAAATAATCTTCTACAAATGAAAAGTATTGAAATATAGCCATGGCAAGGATAGCTAAACACCCATGGGTAACACAGCTAGGTGGCAAAAAGAAAGCAAGGCTTGGCAATGTCTCATGAGGGAAGATAGCCTGGAATTCACCTATGAACCTATATTTCAGCATCTTTCTTGGTGATGGTGGAATACTGCTCAGGGCTAGGTTTCAATCTGCCCCAGACATATATTCTGTTAGCTCTATCATCTCTTTCTTCATATACAGTAGTTCTGGCAGAAACATCTCAAGTCATTTACACCCACACTGAGTGCTTGCACAAAGTGGGTATCCTACTGTTAATAGGCAACTGACTGTGCCCACCTCCTTGCCCAGCCTGGAGAGTTGTGTATCAGTATAATTAGGGTATTGGATTTTGCTGTGGTTTGCCTTATGGCTTTTTGAAATGAGACAATGTGACTTTTGGATGCATGCTTTACATACTTCAAAACCTCCTAACATAAGATGGGACAAATTTTAAACATTGCTCTTATAAACCAAGAAGATTGAAAGATTAATGTGATTTGTGTAAGCATGCATTTTCTGAAAGATATGAATACATTTATGAGCCCCTGCATTTGTAGGTTTAAGTGTTTAGCATGAGATGTGTATCTTTGCCTTAGTATGGTACTGTGTGTTTCTGACAACCTGTTTGTTATTTGTAGTGGCTGTGTGTGAGAGCTTTGTTTCCTTTAGCATTATATAATTATGTCTTTCGCACGCACTGTCAGTTTGCTTGAGAAGTAGGTGGTTGTCAGTAACCAACACACTCCAAAGATTCAACCTAGTAGTCAGGGACCTGGAGAGACACACAGAGAGCTTTCTAGCCTTTGACCATCATGTATCTATGATAGTGAGGAAAATCATTCCATGCTGCAAAACAAGGCATCTTTGGATCCCACACTGATACATGTCCTGCATAGTTGCAAAACAAAAAACACCAGAATTACCCATTCTAATGACTTAAACTTTGCCTGTTATATAAATAAGGCCTGCTGGAGAAAGAGGTATGCATACCAGAGACTGTCCCTTCTCTGATGCAGGCACCCCATCCATGTGAAGCAGAGTTCCTCCTTAACCCAATTCAAGTGTAACTTGGACAGCTGGATGAGGAAACAGAAAGTCACCCCTGGTTTGGCACCTATGTCTCTAATGGACACAGGCAGCCTATAAATGGTTCATCTCCAAGGACCCTGCTTCCAAGCTGAGGGTTGGTATAATGGTTAAAGCGTTTACCTCCCAAACACAAGATGCAAGTTTTGAATCTCAACTTCGAAAGAGAAATTGGCTAGGCTTAAAAATGGTTACCCAAAAGCTAGCCTTGGGGAATGGGTTTGGCATAATGGTTAAGGTTTTTACCTCACAGACAAAAGGTACAGGCTTTGATTCTGACCTTGGGTTATTGGCTAAACTTAAAATTGCCCTTCAGTGCAGTTAGCCTCATATTCACCAATGAACCTATAAATGTTGTATCTTAAAAAAATAAAATAAAATAAAATAAAGGAGAAGAGGGATGTCTGAGACTCATTCTTCTCCTGGATTTGTTTTTGGTCTGTTGGCACTCGGTGTTACAAGTGCCCACATTTTAATAGGAGCCCTAAAAGTTACTCTGATCTTTCTCAACTCTCTCTGGAGTCTAAACCAAACCAATACTAACTCATACTACAATAATTGTTACAAATAAATGGAGAGATATCACAATAACTCATTAAAATGCAAAATGCACTTAATGTAGGTGTTTCTAGGCTGGTAGTCTGTCAGGTCTAGAGTAAAGTAGTCTCAACTAGTAGAGTGGATTCATAGCATTGAGTAAGTCTGAGCACACAACAGTTCCTGTGTAAGAAGTAGTAGTTGAAGCAGGGTGGCACTTGCAGGATCAGCAGTCCCCAACTTACTAGGAGGTTGAGGCTGAGTGAGATGAGTTACTGGAGGTGCCAGCAGCAAGAAATGACCATGCTTGATTGATCAGGGTACAGTATGCTGTAGCACCACTAAACAGTCAACAGCTTTACATCACTTCAGAAAATAGTAGACAGGACTAAAGCAGCTACACTACTTTAAAAGTGAATGCATGCAAAACCAACATCAGCCTGTGCTTACCCATGTATAGGCTGGTCACCCTATTTATCAAACGTAGACAACCCAAGTAACAATGTACATAGGACTAGGCACACATCGTCATTTGCACAGGTGGGAAAGGGAGTCCAGGAGTAGATGCTCATCACAGAGAAATGTGTGAGTGCTGAAGATTACAAATGTAAGACATGACGTTGAATGTCCTGTCAGTGTTAGAGTGGGGGTTAATTTAACCTCTTCATGAAAGGCCAGAGTCAGTGGAAGTGTATGTATGTGTGTGATGTAATGAGAACTGTGGGGATCTGACTATTAGTCATACTCTCAGCAGTAGCTGCAGCACTGCAGCTCGATGCACCAGACAGGTCCAGGGCATGCATAGCAGAGGACTCAGTATCTCACATGTATGCTCTCACTCATGACAGCTGGCTCTACTAGGAGTTGCAATGGATGCATCATGATCTTGGCTAGATGGTGGTGTGCTGTGTGACTCTGAGTACAGTCTGTTATGAAATGTGCCACTGTCACAACTGCCTCAACAACTGGCCCATCCTCTCCTGACTGTAGAAATCTTTACAACAGAAATAGTCATAGAAGTGCTAGCTCTATAGGAGTTGGACCTATGTCATCCATGGCCATAATGGCTCTCATCTGTGGATGTATCAGTTGACTGGCCTTAAGGATGGTCCCTAACACAGACAGGTGAGCTTTAGAGGACATGACATGTTCCAGTTTGTGACTGAGTCTAGCCAAATAAGTACATATATGTAATATGCACTCCCTAAATTATCATACACACCCTGCATCATCCTCACTAACTCATTCATGGCTGTGGTAGTACTAACTTGTCTCTCCACAATGACCTTTCACAGATACTGTATATCAACCAATGAAATACTAATCTGAGGGGAAGGGTGGTAACCATAAATCCAATGAGCCCCATTAACCAATCCCCGTGTGTACCCTTCCGTCCATGACTAAAAGGAGTAGATCCTAACATGTGTCTACCAGGGTCAGCGCACTTCCCTAACTGATATTATCCCCATTTACCTGTCCTCCCAGTGATGTTTGGTTATAGCGGTTATTTTTCAGCATTAAGGCTGTCTTCTTGATCTGTCCATGGGATGCAGTGGTCACATTCCCTGTATCCAGCACACAATCTGCACTCCCTAACTGTGCCAGATAATACTTGTCTTCATGAACAGAGGCTGCAGATCTTCCAAAATCAAGTATGAGCAGTTACTCAGTGCTGTTGCCAAGTGAAGAATCACCTCTTAATATACAAATGAACAATATTGTGCATAGGTACAATCCAGCATCAGCAGTATAAATGGTACTCAGGTTTACAAATATTAATGTGATAATAATAAATGATGCTCTTCTATACCTTGTGCAGATGGCTATGGACAATGAATTCCTGATACACCTGTATACCAGAAATAAAATGTTGTAATAATGTGGACAGTTACTGTGAGGTGCAGAGGACTATAATACAATCTTAGATAAAATAGTTCACAAACCTCAGACATCTCCAATAGTTTATCTTGGTAGCCAATCCAGCTCTGTCCAACATCCTGCACTGTACTGTGGGACTGTGAGAAGATGCCACTGCCTCTTAATGAGGCCAGGATGTCCTCCATCTCCATTAAAGGTGGTTTACTTAATGGCCGCCACTCCCCCTTGCCCTACCTTGCCATGCCAGGGCTCCAACTCTTTGTTTGGTAGCTCTTGTGATATCAGTGCCCTGTTGTACATCATATCATAACTGCAGTTGTGGCCACCAATCAGACTGATGTTTGTCACCATATCATCCTTGGCACAGTCTCATTAGGCTTAGTCAGGTGCATGCAGACCAAAGAGCCACTGGCCATGGAAAAATAGGGCCTGGAGTTGCTACCCATTCACTGCATTACAGAGCTTTATGTTATGGGTAGATTTCTCAGCAGAGTCCGTAGTGTGTTTTTACTTCCTTGCCTTTTTTTAGGCATTGCTCTGTGGATGTGGAAAACAACAGCATTACCAGCCTTGCTCCAGCATGGCCCTGTCAAATCCTTATACCCCCAGACCCTCCATTTGGTCACACAGAATGCTGTTTGTGGGTATAAAAGTTATACATCTTTAGCCACATGCTTTTATTAATGTCAGTCACATAAGTTTACTGAGCAATTGCCCTCCACACAGCATTACCCATACCACAGCATCTGGCGAAGGTGGCATGACTATTTTATTGAGGGTTAAAATAGTTTTGTAACTCACATATGTGCACTGTAAATAGGCAAAATTATGTATTGAAAATAGTCTCAAAAGCAAGCAAAATATTTTGAACTACACTCTTGAGCATGATCTAATGGACGTAACTCACTTATTCTTAAGAAAAGTGCTTTAACCTTGCCAACCCCTCTCACTATATCTTCTCAGTACACTCACTGATAAAACCTACCTCTTATTATATTAACTAGTTCAATAGCTGTTAAAAACAGATGTACCTGAATAAGATAGACTTGTAAAAAGTAGCACTTATCTTACACAAGCAGAGCAGTAGGCTTGCTTGAACAGTTTACTGTTATTCAGGTTTTTCAAGTTCAAACTTGGCTACTCTACAATTTTTCCTAAATAGTGATGAGGTTCTTTATCTACCATCATGTTTAAAGTGTGGGGGTTAACCTGGCTGAGTGTGATTATCATAGTAATTTGGGTTTGAATCATTATTTTTTCTGAATTGCCCAATGTGTGTTACAAGAATACCCGCTGACAACTGTGATAAAGTCTTCTTGATGTTATGCACATGCCTGGGTTGCTGTGGGCAACACTGTACATGTGTGGTCCAAGCCATGAATCTTGGGGAAGGGGACCAGTAATTCCACATATAGACTTACATAAACAGAGTCACTGTAGAGGTTACTGTCTTCACAGCATTCACCAGGATACAGGACTGCAATGTTTTGCACAAAGTGCCATTGTGAGTCACACTAATAGAGTACCTATATTTCCTTGTCATCCATCTTACAAATACTGTGCCCATCGATGCCCATTGGTCAGTAACATAATACACTTCAGAATTGCTCTGGGCATCAATTTTCAGCCATGTTTCTCCTGTGATTCTAGACGGTGTGATATCATGGCTGGAGAAGGAGAGGATAATGCTCCTTTCAGAGCACACAGCTGGTGTATGGAGGCTAACCACATGCCTCTTTCATCCCATGCAAGGATGAATAGTGTCATCACCATTTCAGTGACATTAGGTGCCACAATTGTCATCTCCTATGTCAGTGGAAGAATGAATTTAACAGCAATCCCCGCCTGGGAACTGGAATTAAAACGTATCTTAGATACACAAATGACCTGACATTGAATGCATTCCACAGACATTACACAGTGCTATTTACTTTCTATAATCCCTGAAGACATTGAATTGAATAGACAGTTGCACAGGAGGGCATTAAGTTGACTAAGGGAGCACTGGAGTGAGTATACTTGCTTCAGAATGTTCTGTCTTTAATGTTAAAAGTAGTATAAATTCAATTCCATACAGTATACCCTTCATAAACTACTGCCACTAGTGAGATAACTTCCATAGTTCAGAGACAGCTGTACGAGTGGTGAATGTTATTAACATATGCGTGCGTGCATGATTATATTGTAATTTATTTGGACAAGTGAGATACGGTGTTAAGGCTGTGCAGTCACATTGTGGTGATATTTGCGGATACAGTTCCTCCCCCCTTGTCTGTTCCGATAATTTCCCCATTGAGTTGCCTGTTTCATTATAATAACTGCAGCATTAGATGTGGGACATAATATAGTTTTTTGGTGGGGGAGTATCTCTGTCATGGAGAGCTGCTGTCAATATACTTGTTTCCCTCACTGATAACCTGTGATGATGTATGTCAGAGCACCATTTCTCTTTGTATATGTACATTTGTACCATTACTGGGTCTTGGACTACAGATCCCTGTTAGTTTCTCCAAATAGTCCATCAGAGTAATAGTTTGTTTTTCAGATTGCAGGTATTGATGGCTGTGGATTCTGGTCCCCCGCTCAATTATCTGTGCATACAGGCTTGCTAGATTAGGAAATATATATGTTATTCAGTCAAGTGCATTAGGTTGTAAGTTAATCATACAACAATTACATATGAGGTCTATTTTGTCAATATATTTGTACTTTTTTCTCCAACACTTCTTTTCTTACAACCCTTTCTATTTTATACTTTTATTTTGTTATTTTTCTTTCTGACAATTTTTTTTATTCTTAAATATAACTGCATCAACACCTGAAGCCATACCTCAGCCCAGGCCTGTCAGCCCTCCACAGATCAACTGTGAACAAAGACCACTGAGAGGCAAATGACTGAACTCCACACTTTTAATATGAAAAAAATAAAAATATATAAAACAAACAATACACATGAAGCGCTTTTTGTCTGGCTTAGTAGCCAGACTTCATCAGACAAACTACAGATAAAAGTCATGCCTTATATAGTGAATGACACACCCTCCCTTCTGTTTAATTACAGGTTAATTACTTAATTGATCAACTCAAAGGTCACACCAAACCAACTGTTTTTCTTTTTTCTTCTTTCTTTTTCTTCATACAGAAACATGCTACCAATATTTGCATAAGCAACTACCTATAATTAAAACCTTTATACCCAACAATAAACATAATGTCTGCAGTATGAAATAACATTCTAGAAATTATGTTTGTTAAAAAATTATTATATAAAAAAATTATCTACACAAGTCTATGTATACATCCTTCATAATATACATAAAATCAGCTCATGTCAATTTCTTTTATTACTAAATGCAGCTCAAAGGGCTCTCTCATCTAGACAAACTTCTTAGTTTTAAAATACAAGTTATAGATGTTATTTCATTTAGATCTGGTGGTCTACTTGCATCTAAACGAAGCTGCCATAACAGTTCATGTTTTTCCAGTACTAACTGGTAGGGGCCACCTCTAGTATCAGGTGCAACTTGTCCGATAATTCCAAAGAGAAAGGTATGATCAGGATACCTAGCACAATGCCTAGCTAAGGCATTCTCCACTTTCCCTTTATTAATGTTGTATTTATGCTCATACACCCTTTCTCTGAGCTTTCTGTTGGTTTTACCAATGTAGAATACTGGACAAGTTTGGCACTGAGTTAAGTACACTACGGATTTTGAGTTACAGTTACACCTTCCGTCAATCTTGTAGGTCCCATCCCTCACTGAAAAAGTGGTTCCAGGGGCCATAAATTTACAAAATTTGCATGAGTCACATTTAAACATACCTGGCGTTTTGTATGCTTTGTGCATGTGGCCCTCCAGTATAGTTTTCATGTTCCTACCCCTCTTGAATATCAAGGTTGGTTTGACATCAGTTTTTTCTTCAAGTGCCTTGTCAGTGAGTAGGAGGTTCTAATTCCAACAAAAAATGTTCTCACTTCCATATCCATCTATACTAAAAGGGGTAATAAAACTCACTGAGTAATCTCTTTGTTGTATATTCTGTGTAATAGCATCATACCCCATTCCCATGGTGTCTGAAGTGTTGTCATAGGAGGATTTTAAACATGTCACTCCCATGTCTCCCACCTGATGTGTACACAAAATGGGTTTATATAACCCTTTTTGTCTTTTATACTGAACTTTATGTAAAAGTTCCAAAATTAAAGTTTCAGGACATCCTCTGTGGAGAAACATGTCTTTAAGAATTCACATTCTATTAGAAATTTGTCGTCCTCAGACACCATTCTTGCTGCTCGCACTAACTGTCCTTTTACAACCGATCTTTTCTGGTGGATTGGGTGTGAGCTAGTAAAATAAAGTAAGGAATTTGAGTAAGTTTCCTTACGATAGATTTTAGCAACATATTGTTTCCCCACTTTGTCTTTCCCCAATTCCACATCTAAATAGGCAATCTTGTCTTCCTGAAAGTTACTAGTGAATTTTAAAAAGCTAGTAGTATCACTGAGTGTTCTTAAGAATTGTTCAGCATCAGTATGGTCCCCTTTAAACATTAAAAAAATGTCATCCAGCAATCTAGTGTATAGACCAATGCTGGCAACCATGTCCTCACAACTGAAAATAAACTGATGTTCCCAATGGGCCATCACCAAATAAGCAAAGCTAGCTCCGCATGATGAGCCCATTGCTACCCCTACCCTCTGTAAAAAAATCTCTGTGTTACACAAGACAAAATTGTTTGTCAATACTATATCCAGTAGGTCCTCCATCAATCTCAATTCGGAATGGGGGGCCCCCCATGTCATCTCATTCTCTCAAGCACCCATTCTATACCAGTTGTCCAAGGTATGGAAAAATACAAATCAATAACGTCAATTGTTAAAAAATGCACTTACTCATGAAATTCACACTTGTTTATAGCAGCTAAAAATGCCCATGAGTCTCTACAAATTTGTTCTTCTTTGTTGACATATTTCTTTAATGTAAAATCTACCAACCTATCGCATAGGTAATGGAAGCTCTAGTATAAACTAGTGCCCTCATGGGGGGATTCTGGATGTTCTTATGTATCTTGGGTATACCAAACAATGAGGGAATTTTGGGAGATAGTGAAGAAATGTAGTTAAATGTTTGAACATCTGTCATACTGTCAATAAACAAATCATTTAAAAACGTTCTTATATGATTGTGTGTTATATGCAGTTCATTCACACTTGCTTTTCCATATGTTTCACTTTCCAACACTACCTTCATCCTTTTATTATAATCCTTAATATCCATCAACACTAATCACCCTTCTTTGTCTGGTTTTAAAGTTCTAATGGGCAAAGATGTAAAGAGTTGCAATGCTTCCTTTTCCTTTTTCTAAATGTTCCAGTCATTAATTTTCACCGGGCAATTAAATAAAGCTCTTACATCCAGTTCACACAAGTGCTCAAACAGTAGTAAGATGGCAGCAGCAGCACCCCCACCACAACAAGCACCCAGCATATCTGAAGCCCAGCCTACCACAGTCATCTCCACACCTCTAGTGCTACCTGCACCATTCACTACAAGAAGCCCAACACCAGATGTCGGGAGTGTTGTACTTTCCGGTAGCAGTACTGATGGACGTAACATCTTTGTCACTCATAGGCAGATAGCAGAAACTGTGGAGAAGATAACAGCAGCAGAACAGATGTCCAAATCTGCCAGATGAGCAGCCTGTTTTGGGAGCTTATTAAGTCCAGCACTGTCTCCACCATCAGTGGAGCTCTGTAACCTTATTCTAGCCCTCATCAAGTTATACCCTTCCCTTTTTTGTCAATGCCCAGAGTAATGCCCAATCAAAAACAAGTGTGATGCTTTACAGCAGCGTATTAAACCGCTGTGAAACTCAGACTGAAAAAAAAAAAAAATAACTATCCCCATTTTTTTTGCTCACTAAAAGCACTTTCCAATTAGCGAGTGTAAATAAACATTTTCTGTTAAAGTCTTATATTAAAGTCTTCAAAAATAAAGATAAAGTCAAACTTCAACAACCGATCCTATTCTTAAGCAACCATATACAGCTTCAAAACCACAAACCAGCAAAATAGCCAAAACGTGAATATACCACCAAAATAATAACAAGAGCCATACCACTGAACTGACTGCAGTTTGAAAGGGTCTCTCATAAAAAAATAGCTGCTCCCAACATAATTTACTAGTTTTAGCAAATCACAGAGCACTGAATTTATTAAATATCACAAATTTGAATTAAAAGCATTGTACTTCTCATGAAATGGATAGTAATTCTAGCAACTTTCTAACTCTATAACACAAATATTTAAAGTTTATCCTATTTCTGAACCTTTGTCTCACATTAATATAATGAAAACTAAGCTCAAATAACACCACATAAGCATCCACAATAATCCTTCTGAATGATTAAGACAGACCAAAACAAATTCAAATAATATAAAGAAATATAGATGGTGACACCTAGTGACCAAAACTTACAAGAACAAATACCTTTGAAAATACATTAATACCACACAAAAAAATCACCATTAATCTCTAAGCACACACACACACACACACACATATACACATATATATATATATATATATATATATATATATATATATATATATATATATATAAACACAAATCCGCTCAGGCAAAAAACACTCGTCGCTCTTTATTTACACTAAACATTAATAATTTGTCCAACGTTTTTCGTCTAAACCGGTGTTTAGACTTCTTCAGAAATTGGCAAACATCAGTACACTGATAAGCGCTTATTTATATAGGAAACCCTACATAAGTGCCCGCCAAAATTCAAAGATTTCTTAAAGTGACACTTCTACTTTAAAACATAAAAATATAAGTTATGTATAAAACATACTCAAAAACTAAACACATATTTATAATGTTTAAATATTAAGTTAAAATTAAAATTTAAAATTTGATATTTAATAAACATTTTCCTGGGTTTATTATTAATTAAATAATATAAAAATTTTTATAAATTTTATTGTCCACATTAATAAACATTAAGAAATAAAAATAAAAATAAAAATGAAAAATAAAACATGAAAAATGAAAAATCCTAACAATCCATTTTTTTTAGTAATATCACATTAGTAATTTGCAGTGACTTTAGCAAACAGATCGCATATTAATAAGCTCTACTAAATGATTCATACTGTTATCTAAAATTAAACATTTTATAAACCAAACTGCTACCTTGTCTATGATGATTAAAGTTGATTGTTAATTAATATTAATTTAAAAAATTATTTCATATCTATTGTTGTACATTAATCCAACGAATGAATCCATAAAATCCAATTGATTATGGAGTTTTTTGGTTTTGTTTCATCTTTGAATATCAATATTTTTCTTACCATTAATTTAATATCTTATCACAGAATTATCAAATGTATGAAGTTTTTTATATAAGTGTTATGAATACAAATTTAAATATATTCCCCCATATTTTCTTATACTTATTAAGTACACAAATGGTCTATTGTTATATAAATTATTGTTGACTATCTTTCTAAACTTCTCGATTTTAACAGACTCATAATTGAGCATTTTTCATTTAAGCCTGGGTGGGTGAAGGCATTCAGTTTAATTTGCCATAACAATTCACATTTCTCCAATACTAAATTAAATGAACCCCCTCTAATTTCTTGCTTAAGTTCATTCATTAACCTGTAAGTTAGGCTCTGGGCCTAAAATTATATGTAAGAAGGGCTCCAATCTTAAAAATATTTTGCAAAAGCATCAAAACAACAAACCACCAATCTTGAACAGAGGAATGGGACAATGTGGAAATTGCCCTTATTGTTTGTACATGTCTCCAGGAATATTAACAATCATTAATGGGTACCAAGTTCACATAAAAGGGAAATTTAATTGTAACTCTAAAGGAATAGTGTATTTAGCCTCATGCCAGTGATGCCCCTGTTTTTATATTGGAAAAACGGAGCGGAGGCTAAGGGATAGGGTGTATGAGCATTTGAGAAGCATCAATCTACAAAAAGAAGATAATGCTCTAGCAAGACACGTTACTGAATACCCTGATCATAAATTCTGCTTTAAAGTTATTCATCAACTTAAGCAAGAAATTAGAGGGGGTCCATTTAATTTAGTATTGGAGAAATGTGAATTGTTATGGCAAATTAAACTGAATGCCTTCACCCACCCAGGCTTAAATGAAAAATGCTCAATTATGAGTCTATTAAAATTGAGAAGTTTAGAAAGATAGTCAACAATAATTTATATAACAATAGACCATTTGTGTACTTAATAAGTATAAGAAAATATGGGGGGAATATATTTAAATTTGTATTCATAACACTTATATAAAAAACTTCATAAATTTGATAATTCTGTGATAAGATATTAATTTAATGGTAAGAAAAATATTGATTGACTCGATAGTGAAGCACACTGATGTTCCACTCAGTAGGTTGAATAAGGAGAAAGTAACATCCAGCTGCCTGTCATGTGCCAGGATCTGCCACATAAAACACTCACTCAGGTCCGTCAACAACAGGTACAAATATGACTCTGTCATTGTACATGTGGGTTTGAATGACCTGAGACGTACCTCCCTGGCTGCATGAAAAGAGACATACAGGAGCTTTTGGATTATGTAGCCCAGGTGGGCATGACCCTAGCCCTGAGCAGCCTCCAAGCATCACCCAGAATGATACCACAGCACAAGTAGAAAATGATTGATTTCAACAATTAGCTAAGTTTCTGGTGTCATTCTTAGGGGATCCAGTATCTGTCTGCCTGGGATGACATGATTGACAGACCTTGATGCTTTTCCAGAGATGGCCTGCATCTGTCACCCCTGGGCTTCTGGATACTGGCCAAGGCTCTTGCCACCCTTTTTTTGGTGTGGTTCTAAAGACCAAATTACCATCATAACAGCTACAAACAAATGCAATCTGAGGGTCATGCTGCTCAACACTAGAAGTCTAAATCTCAAAATGCACTCACTCAAAGCACTCCTTAAAATGGAGAATATTGACATTTGTGCTGTAACAGAGACCTGGTTCAAGGCAGCAGAAAACACCCCTGCACTACCAGGCTATAATTCATTCCACACCTTTCGGCCCCAGAACTTGGACCAAAGCTCCAAAGGCAGTGGTGTTTCCATATTCATAAAGGATGAACACACCTCCAGACTGGTAGCCCAACATAATGCATCAGAGATACTTCAGGTGCAGCTAACATTCAGCACAACAGCAATTCAGGTTGTAGCCTGCTATAGGTCCCTAACCATGTCCCAAGACTCTCACTCCATGTTCCTAAGCACCCTGGAGAATATTAGGGACCAACCTAACACTCTCATACTGGGTGAATTCAACTACCCCTTCATTAACTGGGAAAACTCCTCGTGTACCAATACACTTGCTGAACGTTTCCTGGAATTCATTAAATTCCAATGCCCTGGACCAGCTCGTTCTTACTGCTACTAGTGGTAACAACATCCTTGACATGGTCATTACTAACATGGGCGACCATTGCTCTACACCAATAGTCAACCCCTCCCTGGTTAGATCCGACCACAAACAAATCACCTTGGAAATCCGCATCACACCCCTCACCCCTCCTGCAAAAGTAAGCACCATAAAAAACTTCTCCAAAGCTAACTTTCATCTCCTAAATACAGGTGGCTAACTTCACAGCACCTATGCAAATGGAGAATAATTGCATGACCGCCGAATTATACACCAATACACTGTACAAACACGTACACAAATGCATGGATCTCGCCATACCCAACAGAACCAAGATGCTCTCCTCCAAAAAAAGGAAGCCAATCTGGTGGTCCCCTGCCATAA
Organism: Protopterus annectens; assembly: GCF_019279795.1. NCBI lineage: Eukaryota > Metazoa > Chordata > Ceratodontiformes > Protopteridae > Protopterus > Protopterus annectens. The sequence goes on from NC_056735.1 coordinate 464,942,456, forward strand.
ACAAATGCTACAAAAGAAGGAGGAAACTGATGCAGAATAAGGTGAAGTCTCAAGACTAGAAAAGCTCCCTTATCAGCCTCAACAAAACATTGAGATCCCTCATCAAATCCTATAAAGCTAGCTATGAAAACAGAATTGCAGCAGATAGTAAAGACAACCACAAGGCCTTCTATAGTTATGCAAAGAATCTTCATGGCAATACCCAAATTTCCTCTGTGTTACTGCACAATAGTACCTGCTATGCCAGTCCAACAGATATTGCCAATATACTGGCTGACAGATTCAGTGCCAACCTTACCGCTCTCTCCCCCACAAAAGGACAAATCACAATACCAGAAGATTGCCAGGCACCCAGTATTACTGCTGCAAAGGTTAAAACAGCACTTTCCAAGGCCAAGAATACAGCTTTTATGGGACCTGACAATATTTCTGGCTGTGTTTTACATGAACTACAGAGTGAACTTGCACCTCACCTTTGTGCCATGTTCAATCTCAGCCTCATCTCAGGCTTTGTCCCTACCGAATGGCGCATTGCTACAGTCATCCCTCTCCACAAAGGAGGAGCGACTACAGACCCTGGGGACTATCACCCCATTAGTCTGACAAGTCTGATATGCAAAGCTATGAAAAGCATCATCATGGACCTAATAAACAAGGATATAGGGAATCTCCAAACTTTGGATCCCACACAGTTTGGTTTTGTGAAGTGTAGATCATGCCTGCTCAACCTGGTTGACTTCTTTGAGTCAGTCACCAGAGCTGTGGATGAAGGCAAGGTGATTAATACAGCCTACCTTGATCTGGCCAAGGCCTTTGATACTATTCCCCACTCAGACATCATAGAAAAACCTACTAAGCTAGGAATCAACCCCTATATCACTAGGTGGGTTGCAAACTGGCTCACAGATAGAACCCATAGTGTGAAAGTAGCTGACTCCAAGTCAGACTGCTGACCAGTCACTGGGTTCTGTCCTGGATCCTCTCCTGTTTGGTATCTACCTCTCTGAAGTTCAGGCTAACACAAAGGGACTCTGGCTGACAAAATTCACAGATTATTGCAAATTGGGAGCTATTATTAACTCCCTAAGTGATGAAGCAGGGCCTTAAGCTCAATGCCAAAAAATGTGTTGTTTTCTCCTTTGAGAAAAACACAGTTCCCATGAATTACCACATCAATAGTAGTCCACTGAACACAGAAGGCGTTATAAGAGATCTGGGAATACAGGTTGACAGTAACCTCTCTTTTGAACACCACATTGCCACTGTGGTCAGAAAGTCCTTCTATGTGGCACATCTCATTACTAATAGTTTTGAACCCAGGAAGAAAGAGGTCATTGTTTCCCTCTAATCTTTCCTCATTAGGCCAATCATTGCGTACAATGCCCCATTTTGCATTTACCTCATCAGACACCTGCAACAGCTGGAGAGGTCACAAAAGTACCTCACGAAGAGGATCTTATGCCTTAAACACATGTTCTACATGGACAGACTAAAAAAACTCCAGCTATTCTCCATCTCATATCGCCTACTTAGAGGCGATCTCTGCTTGATAACTCTGTTAGAAATGCTACATCTAAAGAAATCCCAGTCCCTCTGAACCACATGCTCCAGAGACCTCAACCTGATTACCACAATCGACAGAACAAGCTGGAGTGGCAGGTTCATAACCCAGAGACTGCCCATGCTATGGAATAGACTTCCCATACATGTCAAACAGAGCACCTCACTGGCCCTCTTCAGGAGAAATCTTGATGAGTGGATGGGAAATAGAAAATTCACCCTGGGGATCACTCCAGTGGCTCTACTCGACAAAGGCACTGGGGACTAAGGTCGGGTTGCACAATGCTAATGTAATCCTATGGGATAGGCTTGTAAAGGCTCCAGGGCCATTAGCCTAGTACACACCTATGAAAACCAAGACAAGACAAAAATGTCAAACCCGTTTGGTATATCATTTCAGCTATTTGATTCAACTGACTTAAGTATTCTCCCTGAAGATATTAATAAGAAAGGAAATAAAAGAACATATATAGCCTACAAAGAAGAAAACCAAGAATGAAAAACCTATACTACAGACAATGGAGATTATAAAGAAACACAAGAAGAATTAACTACGGAAAATATAAACAATACCACTATCTTCGAATCAAACAGAAAAATGCAAAAAAAAAAAAATTGACAGAAGACACCCAAGAAACATCAGCAGCAGCACCAAACAATAAAACAGAGTTAACAAGTAAGCCACAACCTCAAATACTGACAAATTAGGAACATGCAAATGAAGACAATCGATAGTCCACTTCATCAACTTCTTCTAACACTACATCTAATAACAGATTCCGAACAATATACAACAAATAGAACACTATACTAAAGAAGAAAATACTCAGAAAAACAAAATGGGCAGTATTTACATTATATGCACAGGCTCAACACAAAAACATTGAAATAAACTTAAATACCGACAGCATACAAAAAAATTGCTGACCTCATAAAACTACTTTCTGCTGAAGTAAGAGCAAGCAATGGCAAACAAAATTCAGTGCAGCACTATATATCACTAAGAGCAGGATTAAACAGAGCCTTAAATGATGCAAACAATAACAGAAAGATAAACATTTTAACAGACCGATTATTCAAAACAGCAAACAATATACTACACTGCATGATAAAAAACGAAGAAAAGAAAATTAAGATAATGCAAACCGTCATCCAGCAATTTCAAACCAAGACATCAGAAAAATAACAGACTGCAAATCACTGTCACCAAACACACCTCAAGGTCTTGTCACAAAGGCCTGGTATGATTTACAGCTCTACATGGCATGAAGAGTGAGAGAAGTACAAAAACAACTGAAACCAGAATATTTCACAATACTGTCAGATTCCACAGGAACGAAATACTTGATACTAACAATGAATGAAAAAACTAAAAACCACATAAACTCAAGTGAAAGTAATGAACAATGTTACAGAGGTCATATCTATGAACAAAAAGGCAATCCATTATGCCCCATAGCATCATATCAGAAATACATCACAAAATTATTAAACTGTATAAAGGCACCAGAAACCAGCAGGTCCGTACAACAGAAAAGTTCATTCCAAGTCACAAACGAACACAAGGCACATAAATAACATTGTAAAACCAATTCCCCTTACGTGTTTGTCTGACAAAACTTCATCAGATAGGCATATACTGTCCAGGTGATCATATAAATACCTTTCCAAATTAAAATTACCCAATGGAAAGCATTCATCAATTAACTCTAAAATGCAAAGTGTATAAGTTAAACAAAATATATAAAAGCAGTGTTGAACTGTTATTGTACAAAACATATATCAAATGAAGTGTATGTAGATTTTTTATGTCCACACTAATAAGTATTTTCCACTTAAAATTCTTAAAAATCTCATAATTTATAACAAATATAAGTTTTAGTAAAAATTAATGCATAAAACAAATTGAATGGAATGGCACCATCTAGTGGAGAATACGTAAATAAAATAACATCACATAGATTAGAACAGACTGTCTGGAATGTTTATATAAATATAATATAATGTAAAATACAATATTAAAATGCAGTGTTTAAAATTTAAAATGGTAAACACCTATGACTTCATGAATTGTCGTTGTGAAACTGTTATTTACAGTTTGGCAGATCTAAGCTTTAATACTGGTTTTAAAGATACCATGTCGTTTAACCCATCACAAAATTACTAGGAAACCCAGCAGCATTATTCTTGCATCCAAAGAAAATACCAGAGCACCATCTTGACTTTCATACATGCTGGTACATCAGAGAACCCATGGGAAAAACTACCTAGGAAACATGATGCCATGGATAAGTGACTTAGCAAATCTTTCTAGAAGATATACCAAAACCACAAAGGTAAAGAAAAAACAATGAATCCAAGAGCCAGCAAGAAGAAAAACAAATCGAAACGAGACAACCACTTTATTAGAGTTGAGCGCTTTCCTCTCCACTAAAGAGACTTTATCAGAACAATGTGCACACAACACCCAGCCTTTTATGTACCCTCCCCAATTATTCACTCAAACTTTATTAAGAATCAATTAAAGGCAGAAAACCCACATTGGTAATAAAAACCCATTCAACACTGATACAATTAGTTACCATAATCAAGTTTCATATGCAGACTAAAAATTCCTTATTAAAAATAATATTAATACCATCTTAAAACTGTATAAAATATACATAAATATTGAATTCTACACAGCAACAAATTAGTTTAACTAGCCTAAAATGTGGTCCATTTTCAAGATACTGGATATATTTTTCATTTCATTGATGCATGGATACTGAGAGGCATTAAAATACAATTGCCACCTCAGTTCCAGTACATCAAAATGAACATCCAATATACATCCCCGCTAGCCTTTGACCAATTGTTGAACTAACTAAAATTTAAATTGGTGGCCCTGATGTTCTTGTACATGCCTGTACAGGGCACTGTTAATTCTACAATCCCTAATGTCACCAAGGTGCTCATCAATCCTAACTTTGAATTTCCTAGATGTTTTACCTATATAAAATATAGGACAATTTTCACAGCCATATAAATGACGTTACAACTGTTACAATTGTAGTGCTCATGGATGTTAATAATCCTTCCATTAACTCTGAACTTTTCCTTTGTCTCAAGTATAAAGGAACAATATACACAAGCATTACACTTGTAATTTCCAATTTTTCTATTTATTTTTCCATCCTATTTCCTTCCTTTCAATATATTATTTAGGGATCTGTCCTTTCTAAACAGAAACCTAGGGGTCTTCCCAACCCTGCGTGCAATATTACCATCAAACTGCAAAATCTCCCAGTTTGCTTTAATAACCTCAATGATGGTGCTTGCCTCCCCATTGCATGTTATGATCAGAGTTGAACTAGGGTTAACTACGTTATCTATCCTTCTATTTGGTCCCAAAAATCCATTGCCTATAATAGGCCTATATATAACTTGCTCATGTTTGTTCAACACTTCAACCCTGACCTGATTTAAAAGACTCTCAGGGTACCCCCTTTGTGTAAACATCTGTATGATGAAGTCTATTTCCACCAGGAAATCATCATGTAAACTAACCATTCTGGCAGCCCGCACCAGTTGACCTTTGACAACAGACTTCTTTTGATGGTGCAGGTGCCAGCTACCATAATCCAAATAAGAATTGGAAAAGGTCATCTTTCTATGAATTCTGGTAATAAACTTCTTATCTAACTGATCATTTTCCAATTCCACATCTAGGTAATTAATATTTTCCTTGTTATATTCATGTGTGAATTTCAAAAATTGCACAGTTTCATTAATCCACAAAAGGAACTCATTCAAATCTTCCTCAGTACCCTTCCAAACAAGGAAAAGATCATCCAGAGATCTAGTGTAATGCATAATATGTGGCATAAAGGAGGTTTTCATTAAATATTCCTGTCCCCAATAGGACATAATCAGGTTGGCAAATATGGGGGGCGTAAGCCGCCCCCATTGCCACACCATTTAATTGTTTGCAATATTGCCCTTCGAAACATATATAGTTGTTCTTTAATACAACCTTCATTAATACCACAAATTTATTCACCTGATCCTGATGGAAAATGTTAGTTTTGTTAAGCTGCTGTTCAAGCCAGCTTAAACCTTCCTCATGTGGGATCACAGAAAAAAGGTTGACAACATCGATGGTTACCAAAATTATCTCAGGTACTACATCAGTCCCATTTAATTTGTTCAGAAACTCCCACGAGTCCTTACTAATATAATTAAAAATGCCCAGACTTTTTTGCATATTTTGGTCTAAATATTTACTAATTAAGTAGGTCTTTGACCTTTTACCATCCACAATGGGCCTACATTTTGAATTTCTTAGGCCCTTGTGGATTTTTGGTATCCCAAAAATACTGGACACCATGTGATGCTCATTCTTCATGTAATAATATTTATTTTCATCAATCTGGGCTTGATACAACATGTCGTCCAACAATAAGTCTTTCTATAGGACACTTTAATTTCACTTAATGAACTTTCTTCGTATGCATCGTCCAACAATAATGAATTCATCCCATCTAAGTAATCAACCCTGTCCATTATGACCACTCCACTGCCTTTTTCAGGTTTCAGGAACATAACCATAGGGTCACTAACCAGATCAAAAAGCACATTGTTGTTAGTATACTGTTACCAATGTTGGTTTTCTGCTTTTAATTGATTTTCATTAAAGTTCTGATTGATTAATTGGGGATGGTAATTAAAAGGCTGGGTGTTGTGTGCACATTGTTCTGGTGAAGTCTCTTTAGTGGAGAGGAAAGCACTTAACTTGAAGAAAGTGGTTGTCTCATTTGGATTTGTTTTTCTTCTTGCTGGCGCTTGGATTCAGAAGATATACCAACCATAGTATAAGAGCGACTGCTAAACAAATCCTTGCAGAAGCAGGACTGTGCCCAAGAGAAGTAACATCAGTAACTGGGCACAAGTCAGAAGCAGGCCTTATAAATTACTGGACACCAAAAAATGAAAACAGGAAACAATGGAGCAACATACTGTCATCAACAAAAGAAACAACACCACAGAAACAAAAAACAACCATCAAAACAACCAACAATCAAGTAAAAACAGACAATCTGAATGCAGAAAAAACTTATTTTAAACCAACATCATGCATATTCAATGCACGTATAACATTTTATGTTACAGAAAATTAAGACAAATGAAAATTACATTATTAAACATATAAACAATTGTTTTTTTGCCCGTCCTTCTTTAACATAGATGACAAACAGGCAGGGTATTTCAGTTAGATGCTTGAATACAATACATAGAAGCACATCAGGATGGATAGCAGCATCAATAAAATATAAACAAGCTAGTTAACAGACAGACATATATGTTTGCATCTCAACAGCTAACTACAAAATGGCAGTCAGGCTCGCATATGCTCAGTATTTATACACTTGTGCAAGCACTTGGATAGCTTCTTAAAGGTACATACACATACATTGATCTACATCCTCCCTCTTAAAAAGGATGCCCTTTATAACAAACAATATCAGAGCTAGACATGCATTACTATAGACATTAGAAACAAAACACAATGTTCATGTCTAAGTTGCTTTGTATCTGCTACAGGATTTAGAGATGCAATCATATCTCATAACATAATAATCTGGACCAAATTTAGCAACAGGGACAGTCTTTGGTGAACAACTCATATCAGGAACTTCTGGATTCATCACAGGAACAGAAATGTCCTCTGAAATTGGAACACTGGACAACTCACTTTGAGATAGAGAGTCTTTCTCACAGGCTATGTGCCGTGGTATAGGCTAGGACACTGGTATTAAATGCTTCCGATTCTGCCTAAAGTCTCTTCCTTGTGATTGCACAATGTATGATCTCGGCTCTGGGCAAATATTCTTCATGACACCAATCTGATCATAACCTTTGGACATTTGCATCCTTACCAATTCTCCTTCTCTTAATGGATTGAGCAGTATGGTGATTTTATCATAGTAGGACGTCTGGGTTAAACACTTTTTCAACAGATTGGTTTTCACTGACCTGTTGTTCTTGACACATGGAGCCAACAATTGATTACTGATTAGTAATGTGGTTCTGGTTTGTCTCGACAGAAGTCTCTGAGCAGGTGAACCAAGATGTTTATCACCAGGAACTTTTCTGAGATTCAAAAGATTCAGGAAAACATCTCTATTATCTTGCTTTGATTTCTCTAGTATCTGTTTTGCACTTTGAACTGCACTTTCTGCCAAACCATTTGACTGCAGGTCCTCATGGCTACTTGTGACATGAGTAAACTCCCACTCTTCAGCAAATCTTTTGAACTGTTGGTTTGTAAACTGTGTGCCATTGTCAGAAATAACTCTGTGCAGACTACTATGTACTGCAAAATGCCACTTCATCTTAGTAATGACAGTACTGGATGCTAGTAAGTCAATCTCGAACCAATGGGAGTAACAGTATACTAACAACAAACAATGTTAACCATTCCACTCAAAAATGTTGGTTACTACTGTCGACCAAGGTAATTCCAGAATTTGGTTTAGCTGAAGTGGTTCCTTCTATTGATTTGACTTTGTACTGTCACACACAGAAGAAGATGAAATTGCTCTCTCAATGTCTTGTGACACTGAAAGCCAAAATACTAGCTCTGTCACCCTTCTTTTGGTAGCATCAGCTCCTAGGTGACCACGATGCAAGATAGTAATGTACTCTGGTTACAAGGACTTTGGAACAATTACTTTCGGACCTTTCATAATGATACCTTTGTCAGACAAAATCTCATTTCTGTATGGAAAATAAGGTTGCACTTCTCGAGGTAAACTAGATTGCTTTGATGGCCATCCGTGATAGATAAAGTGGTTAAGCCTCTGTAAAACTGGAACTGTGGCTGCATGATCTCTCAACTCATCAAGATATTTGGAAGAACAATTTCCCACTTCCATGACTTCAAAATCAAGAATCTAATTTTTGTGCTGTTCTGAGGTGTTTCTGGGTGATCTGGGTAATGTATCAGCAAGATAAAGAAGTCTGTCTTTCTTGTAGATAGAACTGAAATTATATATTTCCAATCTCAGCATCATACATTGCAGTCTGGCTGGAGCTAAATACATAGGTTTTCTCAAGATAGTGACTAGAGGTTGTTGGTCTGTTTCAATCTAGATAGGTCTACCATAAACATAATCATGGAGCCTTGAACATGCAAATACAATTTCCAAAAGCTCTTTCAAAATCTGGGCATAATGCATTTCAGTTTGGGTAAGAGTTCTCGATGCATAGGCTCCAGGTTGACCCTCTTGAAGAATGACTGCACCAAGACCAAATTTTGAAGTATCACAGGAAAGTGTAATTTGCTTGTGAACATCATAGTATCTGAGAGTTGGTGGACTAGCAATTCTGTTTTAGGACATCAAATGCTCTTCGTTATTGCTCTAACCAAGACCAGGATACATCTTTATGTTTCAGCTTTCTAAGCAGTGCTGAAAGTTCACTCAAGTCTGGAATGAACTTCCCTAGGTAATTAACCATGCCAAGAAAACACTGCAGGGCTTAAACACTGCCTGGAGCTGGCATCTAGAGAATGTCTGTTTGCTTTGAAGGGTCTGGTTGTAGGCCCATATTGGTAAATAAATGACCAACATAAGTAACTTCTTGAAGCCTGAATTTGCATTTCTGTGGATTGAGCTTAAGATTCCCTTGACGTACCCTTTGCAGAACTTTCCTGAGGTTCCTGTCATGTTCATTTTCACCATTACCTCCTACCTGTATGTCGTCTGCTATAACAGCACAAGGATACCAAGAAAAAATGTGCTCCAATGCAAGTGGAAAGACGTCACTTGCAGAATTTATCCTAAATGGCATTCTCAAAAATCTGTACCTGCCCAGTGGAGTACTGAAAGTAGTGAGCAAGGAGGATTTTTTGTCAAGCTGCATTTGCCAAAATGAACTCTTCGCATCCAAGACAGAAAACACAGTGGCGTTTGGCATCAAGGCTGCGACTTCTTTGATTGTGTGCATTAGATAATGAGGTCTTTTTCATGCTTTGTTCAAATCTCATGGATCAATACATATTCTGATGTCATCTGAGCTTTTCTTATGAGCTACCACCATGGAAGACACCCACTCAGTTGGAGTTACAACTGGATGAATCACACCTTGGCGCACCATTTTATCTAGTTCGGCTTTGATTCTGTCATGCATGGCTACTGAAACTTTATGTGCTGGCTTGATAACTGGACAGATCTCTGGTGCTAGCTTCATGAAATACACAACTGGAAGTTTGCCTAATTTGTCTTCAGAAAGATCAGCATAAGTAGAAAGAATGTACTGGGCAAAATTAGAGTAGTGGTCTTTTAAGCTGACTTGGTGGACTTGCTTATTAAATGAACGTAGTCCTATTTTTAAACTGTCTCTGAGCCCTAATAATGACTAGATGTGCCCCTTGACCACATAAAACAATAAATCATAGCATCTTCCAGCAGAGTAACATGAAAGCACTACTAAGTCTTCAGTCTGAATTTCTTCACCTCCATAAGCAATAAACTTCACACACCTTGCCAAATCAAGCTTTTCACCATGACACACTCTAGCAAATGTTTCTGCTTACATAACATTGCACTTGGAACCTTTGTCAACTTTGACTTCTATGGGTTTGCCATTTACCCGAACAGTACAAAATATGTCATTCTTTGCCTTTAAATTTACTGTATTAACTGTTTCATGAAGCACTGACACACCATCAACATAAAGAATGGGGTTGCACCTTTTTAATTGATCAACTTGTTTCTTAAAATGTTCCCTTTTAATAAAATAATGTGGGCCTTTTGAAATGATTCCACTTATTGCATTTGTGGCATTGCTGAGGAAAAGCTAAACATTTTTCCCTTTTAGATTCATGATTTCCACCACAATTATGACAGTTCACAATGAAACTGTGTTGGGGACCATGCTTTGAGTTTCCTGACTCACTCTTATGCTTCACTGAAACTGTGCAACTCTGGAATTTGCTAGAAAGTTCTGGAGTTTACCAGTGAGTGCTGCAGGGGCTGCAATTGCTGCCATGTGCTTGGGACTGTTTCTTTTAACCACGTGCTGCATACTATCAACATGAGCTTTATCACTGTGCCTTCTAGAGCTATTCTCGTTTGTAAGCATATCTGTGTGCTTTTCTGTGAGCTCGTATATCTAACAAATCTCAATAGCCTTATTCAAAGTTAAATCACTGTCACAAAGCAAAATCTTTCTCATAACATCATCTTTAATACAGCACACAAGTCTGTCTTTTATCAACCCATCCCCTAAATCACCAGACCTGCACATTTTAGCTTTATTTCTCAGGTCAGTTATATATGCTGCAAAAGTTTCACCAGACTTTTGATCCCTTGTGTAAAATAAATGCCTCTCCACAGTAACATTTGCCTAGGGGGTTACACATTTCTCTAACTTTATGTTTTAAGCACTTGGGTACTCCTTTGACTCAGCCAGTACAATAATATGATGGTTTCCCCCTCTCCTGTATAGATAGTAGATGTATGCACAAATAAACGTTCCCTTTCTATGGCTTCTGACCCAGCTAAATTAAGCAGAATAAATGCCTTTGTACGGTCATCTTTATCAGAAAATGCAGCCTGTACGAAAATGTCGTACTCTTGCTCAAACACTCTCCTGTTCTCAGCAATATTACTGTGAAACACAAGTGCACTGGGTTTTCAAAATCCATTTCCATTCCCGCAAAGTGTGTTTGTGCATAGACTGTAAATATGGCTCTTGTAATTATATATGAATAAACTGTTTTGTGAGTTTGTAATCATAGCCGGCCTTAGGCATAGGCCAACTAGGCAGCTGCCTAGGGCGCTGTTCTAGCCGGGGCACTTTTCCAGTAATCTGGATGGTGTAGATAGACCAGGACAGGGGCACCAGCTGGTGTGCGTCTGTGTGAGGGGGATGCTATGGAGCCCTTTTGCCTAGGGCACCAGTTGACCAAAGGCCAGTTCTGTTTGTAATAACATTCAAATGCACAATAAACTCTTTGAAATACTGTACTTTGCGAAATATGTTCTGTAATGGCTGTATTCTGTGAAATAACTTAACTATAATATTGCCCAAACATATCTTTGATTAATATGAAAAATCCAGATTCACTAAGCACATATTGAAAAATGTGGTCATTTCTCTTTATTCATTTTATGCACTTTGGACTTTATTTCGAACATTTTCCATAGTAATTTGAATATTTTTATCAATATTGTACATATTGGTTTATGTGAATATCGTTTAGAATGTTCTGTATGCCCCGTTTCATATTTTTCATATAAGAGATAGTGCTGAGCAAGTTTTAATATCTGAAATTTGTTTCTGACCTGTTTTGTGAAGTATACGTACAGCAGGGAAGTTTCACTCTTGTATATTGCACCAGTTCCAAGCAAGGGCCTTAAGTAATTTTAGCCATGCCCTTTAGACACCATGTCCTTTAGACATGCCACCTCTGGTACCATGCCACTCATCCTTCTTTAACATAGATGACAAGCAGGTGGGGTATTTCATTTAGATGCTTTCATACACAGAAACACATCAGGATGGATAGCAGTATCATAAAATATAAACAAGCTAGTTAACAGACAGACCTTATATACATACATGTTTACATCTCAACAGCTAACTACAAAATGGTAGTCAGGTTTTCACATGCTCAGTACTTATACACTTATGCAAACCCTTGGATAGCTTCTTAAAGGTACATACACATACATTGATCTACAGTTCTTATTAAAAATGTTACTTATATATATATATATATATATATATATATATATATATATATATATATATATATATATATATATATATATATATATAAAACGAATCATAAGAAACATTGTTTTATATTCTTGCCAACTCCAGAAATTGAGTAAAGGAGACTGGAAAAATAATTTGGAATACAAAGTATTTTGGTGTTAGCTTTTTTTCTTAACACTTGCATACCACAAGCTTAAATGGAATGTAAAGTTTGCATTTAAAGAGAGACAGGGGGAGAGAGGAAGAGAGAGAGAGAGAGAGACATTTTAATGTATATCACAGCTTATAATCTGTTATGGCATATGACAATGGCATTATCCACTGTATTCAGTTAAATTGGTTTGATTCTCAGCTGGAGTTCCTTCTGTGTGGAGTCTGCATGTCCTCCATGTGGCTGAGTTAGCTTTAAAGATATGCAGGTAGGTGCGTGTGCATGTGGGTGTGCCTTTCATGAAGGTTGGGCATCTGGCTGAATAGATCATAGCAATAATTATTCTAACAATGAAGAGAAAGTCATTCTTTGATTTTAACCCTGTACCATGGATTGTATGAAACTCCTCATGTATAGTTTTTCAGCCACAATCGTTTGTGGTAACTGAAAAAAAATTATAATTAAGGAAGGGGAGTGAATCATGTGAGTTTTTTTTCTGAGTGCTTATGTGCCTACAAACCATGAAGGCTACCAAAACAGAGTCAGCCTGGGCATCTGCTATACTAGAGAATACCCGGTTCAGTACATGGTAAGCTGTCTGAAGGGGGACTCATTCAGGCAGCCATGAGGATTATCTTTGCCTCTGCTCATATTTCTCTCTCTGTCCAATGCTGGAGGTGGTCGTCCTTGTTGTTGGTCATACTAACTCTTGCTGTCTTGCTCACTCCTGGGCCAGAAACTACACAGCATCAGCCTTGAAGCTTCTTTGCATCATTTGATTGTGATGTATAATGGCTTTTGTATTATGGTAATAACTTTGCCCAGAGTAGCTGACATTGGCATCTACAAAAGGGTGGGTGGGTATAGCCAGTGCTCTCATCCTAATATGCACTTGCAGAGAGCTCCTAAAACCAGCTTTAGACTGCCAAACCAATGTTCCCTAGACATATTGCTATTTTTAACATGCAAATCTCCACTTGCAAATTAGAAAGCAGCTGATTAGGACCACATCTCCCACAGCTGGGGTAAGCAAGCCAGCAATGCTCTTCATTCCTCCTCATCCACCTCTCTGCATGCATATACCAGTATTACAACTTAAGTCATCTGGGCTTTAGTAAGGTCTTTATCCATCTATACAACAAAGCCAGGCTTAGTCACATACACTTTCCTGCATGTTTTACCTCCAAGTACAACAGTGCCCAGAAAGGTGTACTTACAACAAGAAAAAAATAAAAAAAAAACACATACACAGCCTGTGTTAAAATCCTATTACTTCCATAGTCTGTACCCCTTTAGAAATTGAGTTGAAAGTAGCCAGACATGATTTACTGCATGAAATGAAGCCTTTTTGTCAGACAACAATATGAAAACTTAACAAGCCAGACATCTCAGTCAGCAACTCAACTTTGTAAAATAAATTGCAGTTTATCTATACTCATTTTGTTGCCAGAGTCTTCCATGGCATTTGCATAGTAAGTGCAGCTTTTGTGTTTGCTAATCCTTGGTAAAAACAAAAGGCTGCTAACGATGGCACATAGAGATATAGAAAGAAAATTCAAAGGTGTTAGTAGATCATTAAATCCCAGTGCTATTATTAAGGGAAACAATTCTCTGAGTTGCTTAAAATAGATTAATCTAAGTTCTGATGCTCTGTGCAACACCATATCTTACCATCTGAACCTTATTTATTTCTACTGCAGCACTTACCACCACACACACACACACACACACACACACACACACACACACACACACACACACACACACACACACACCAGAGAATCTTGACACATGACAGTTTTCAATGTGCATTTTTGAGAGTGAAATCTTACGTTCCTTAATCCTACAGACAATGCTTTCAAGATCACATACGCATTTTCTTTTCCGGTACCAGACTGAACAGCAAGATATCCATATAAATTGTCTGCTTATGAATGTTCAGAGCTGTTATACCATGAATGCAATATCATAAGAGCATTATCTTGTAGATGGTATCATAGCAGAGGCATTACAGGATTTGATGTTCAAGCTGCCCTAAAGGAAATATAGGCAATCATTCTAACTGTTATCATTTCTGTGTTCCTCACATTTAAACATAAATTGTGACAGTACTGTGCTTTAGGAAATATTTCCTTCCTTTACTGCGCTTCATTTTTTGTATAGAAGGTGTATTCTTCATTTCTGTATTGAAATACTTTTACTGAGTACAAAGCAACATTAAAAAAAAAAAAAATATATATATATATATATATATATATATATATATATATATATATATATATCCCACATAGCTTATATATGCTTTTTCTGGGCAAGTAATCCACTGATTGTGATATGATCATAGCTTTGAATGGAGTTAGAAGCCAATCACAAAAATATCAGTCAATTCAGAACCGGGAAATTATAGCTCCATTAGCCTAACTAGTCTGATCTGCAATGCCATGGAACAGATTATCATGGATCTAATTAACAAGGGCATTGACAACCTCCAAACACTCGACCCCACACATTTTGGCTTTGTCAAGGGGAGGTCATGCCTGTTAAATTTGGTGAACTTCTTTGAGACAGACACCAAAGCCATGGACGAGTGGAAGATGGTGCACACCACCTACCTTAACCTGGCCAAAGCTTTCAACACTAATTCCCATTCCTGCATAATAAATTAACTCTCTCAACTAGGCAGCAATCCATATGTTACCAGATGGGTAGCAAGCTGGCTCACTGATGGAACCCACCTAATCAAAACAGGGGAAGGCACCTCAAGTAGTATAACTGTAACAAGCGGCATACCTCAGGGATCAGTCTTGGGGCTTCTGTTATTCGGGATATACTTCTATGAGGTGCAGGCCAAAATCAGTGGGCTATGGCTGACCAAGTTTGCAGATGACTGCAAGCTGGCTGTGGTCATCAATTCTCCAAGTGATGTGGACGTCCTTCAAGAGGGTCTCACCCAAACAAATGACTGGTGCCAGAAACATGACCTCAAGCTGAATGCCAAATAATGCATCATCATCCTCTTTGGGGAAAGTGATGTCCCCATATATTATCACATTAATAACAATGTCTTAAGCATGTAAGAGAGAGATTTGGGCACCCAGGCTGATAACAACCTGTCTATAGACCACATCTTTCTTCAAATCTTTTCAAAAACTTCCTACTAAATTCGAATTGGAATTTTGCCCGTGATGTTCTTATTTTGCTTATTGCAGACACTGTAAAAAATATTATTTTTTTTTCTCTGAACTATATGTGTAACTTTTCTTAATGTTAAATGCTTTTAATGATTAATGCTCAATGTTTAATGTATTTCACTTGGAGCTTTTCTCCCCGGGCCTCTGCTGAAAATGGACATAAATACAATTGGACCAGCCCGGTCAACAAATGTAAAATAAATAAAAATGTTGCTTCCATTGTGCGGAAAGCTTTCTACATAGCCCACCTCTTCTTCCCTTATAAGGCCAGTTATTGACTACAACACCCCCTTCAGCATGTACCTCACAAAGCACATGCAACAGCTGGAGAGACCACAGATGTTCCTTACCAGGAGAATCCAGGGCCTCAAACATCTACGCTACACATATAGGTTAAAAGCCCTGTCCCTCTACTCAGTTTCATACAGACTCTTCAGATGTGACCTCTGTCTGGCATGCAAAGCAATCTCAGACCCCATCTTGATGGGACTCTGCTGCTTATCCGCAAGTCAAGCTCCTCTAGAGTAACCTGCATGCATGATCTGAACCTGGTATACAGCATCAATAGAATTTGTTGGTGGGACAGATTTGTGTCCCAGAGACACCCCCATCTGTGGACTAGACTCACTCACCACAACAAGCAGTGCACCTCATTATTCCTTTTTAAGCACAGCCTGGATAACTGGATGGGAAACAGAAAATACATCCCTGAGATTCCACCTGTGGCCCTGCTGGTCAGGGTCTTTGGGTGCTGACTTGTCTAAGCATGGGTTAAATTTTGGCTAGGCAAATAAGGGCCTCAGGGCCAATAGCCTAGTAACTTCCTATGATCCTATGTATATATAATAGTTATTTAATATCAATTCTTAAATCCTGCTAAAAGCACCACTCAAGGGTATGCAATCTACATAGTAAATATTACCATTTCAAATCAAGTCGTTTAACACTCCTGTAAACTGTAGTATACAACATTCAGGTTCCTCTAATGTATAATTCTTTTGTAGTATATCTTCCTCTGTTTCACAATACACTTCCCTGTGTCTTATGAACCACCCTCATTAGTATTTACCTTCACCTTATGTCTTGTTATTCTTACCTTTCCTACATTAAATACAACTACAATAACAATAAATGTGTTTTACCATTAACCATACTTTGAATACTTTTATTTTATTATAGTGCGTCATGTTTTATTTAATGAATTTATAAATCACAGGATTGATTAGTAAATGTAAGGTTTAAAACAAAAACAGTTCACTAATGTTACATGCTTCTGTAGAAGAGTGCTCATGACATAGATGAAGTCTCGGGCACTAGTAGAGGAGCATGCTTAATATTAATACATGTTATTGCCTTTTCTTCATCATTTTTAAATTGCATCCCTAGCTAATTATAGTCACGGTGCATAGATCTAAACTTCATAGCATAAGAATCAGGGACAAAGACAAAAATAAAGTAAAGATAAAGGCATAGTATCATGGAAAAAATAAATATTGCACTTTTACAGTTAGTGGATTGCTAGACTAACATGTTTTACATTAGCATGCATTTCCTAAAGAATATGAAGTCTGAAAGTTAATTGTCTGTCATTCAATGACTGCACTCCTTAAGAATTTGCCTGAAAACACAAATATATATATATATATATATATATATATATATATACTTATATTTAATGTACATATATGTGCATATATATTCATATAATAACATAATATACACACATATATCTACCTACATCGGTGTATGTGTGTGTGTGTGTGTGTGTGTGTGTGTCTGTATTTAAGCAATAACCGATGATGTGGTGTGGTATAATGAAGATTTACCCATTGTTGGTAAGGTTTAATCACGAGGGCGAAGCCTGAGTGATTAAATAAAGCCAACCGTGAACATATCTTGAATATACCACAACCACGGAGTTGGTTATTGCTATTATACAATGACATTATTTAAGAAAAAAATACTTTTCTTAAATAATGTCTTTGTATAACGCCGTATTACTGTTCTTCTGCTGGTTGTGGTACACTGCTTCCTTGTTTTGATGTACTGAGCATGCTTATGGGACTTGGGTCCCAAGCATACCCAGTATATCAATGCTTTGAAACGGAAGCAACAGAGAAAAGAAAGTCTCTGTTGCTCCGTTTTTTTCTTTTTTGTTAAAAAAAATTATATATATTTTTAGCACTTTATGCCAACAGAAAAAAGTCCGAGCGACCAGACCTTTCTGCATTGGTATATTGTGGGATTTACAACAGGCACACTGGCCAATCATCGTGCACGTTTTGGAATATTAATGGGGGGTCATTGTATAATTGCTTATAATTCATGAGTAATTCATAAGTCTCATGAACACTCACCAGATGAATGAAATAACAGTACATTGAGATGATCATCTATGACATTCATAACTGTAGCAGAGATGTCCCCTGGGATTCATTAACACCTGAGCTAACTGTACACTATGTTTACATCATTCTGAGTGAACAGACAACACAAACATAACTCACATTTTCTTCCTCTTAATTTCAGGATGTGTACACTTAGTGTAATCTTTCTTAGTGACTGTGGTAGGGATGTCTCTGAATACAGACCGTGTACACTTAGCGTAGTTGTTATTGAATCTGGCCCATGGTGTGTGTGTGTGTGGGGGGGGGGGGAGGTCTGTTTGTGAGTGAGTGCCACAGTGCATGGATACTTTGCCATTCCTCCAGCATTTCTCCTGCCCTTAGTTCTTTCTTGTGTCTAATAGTGCATGGTTTGTACAAAGAGCAATCATCAGTAAACTTAAACGACAGGGCTGATTGTTCACTGCTCTGTCTCATCCTTCTGTGTCCACCCATTTATCATGGCTGCCACTATAGCTATGATGTGCATTGCCCATACCTACTTAAACAATGGCTTCAGAACTCACAGACAATGCAGTAAATCCCTTATAACTTAACTACTCATTAAATGTATTCTTATGTTTAGAGAGTCCCTAATGTAAAGTAAGGAAATAGGGCCAGATTCAATAAAGCCTACAAAAAGTGTACCCACACCTTCTTCCTACTAATTTTAGTTTTCCTACTGATATTCTTGCAGCTTTAAATACTGACAGGGATTCATAAAGGTTACCACAAAGTGTAGGCTACAATACACTTAGTGTAGTCTTTCTGAGTGACTAGAAAGCACAAAAAATGTGATAAGAATTTTATTACATACATATTGTGCACATGGTGTACACTTAGGGTAGGTTTTATTGAATCTGACTCCATATCTCTCAACCTCTTATAACAAGAAATCTGGACAGAGTCATAAATAATGGAGATAAAGGCCCAAATTAGGGAAACATTTTTAAATATTGCTCTTACAAACTTAGAAAGTTGATAGAATAACAGGTTTTGTATTAGCATGAATTTTCTGAAGGGCACAAAGTCTGAAACTGGTTTTATTGAATCTGACTCCATATCTCTCAACCTCTTATAACAAGAAATCTGGACAAAGTCATAAATAATGGAGATAAAGGCCCAAATTAGGGAAACATTTTTAAATATTGCTCTTACAAACTTAGAAAGTTGATAGAATAACAGGTTTTGTATTAGCATGAATTTTCTGAAGGGCACAAAGTCTGAAACTCAAATGTATGTTGTTATTTTCTGACTTCAAACAGGAATGATTTGCCAGAAAACTGCAACTTTATGATAAACAAACCAAAAATACAAGGCAAAAATATGGATATTCTGCAAAAATCTGTACAGTTGAAAGGTATTATACACACACACAAATTTTGCTTGTATTTTGTCAATATATTACCATATGGATATTGAAAGAATGAAAACTGCACATTTGTGAGAATTACTCAGTGGTAATATGGTAATGCTATAATAATAGATGATATAATTGCTTATTTTCAAGATGGGAAACATTGACAAACAGGGATTAATATATGCGACTGCCTGGATGATAACCTAAAATGTTACCAATAATATAAAAATGAAACTTGTGAAGGGATGGGATAGATTAGGAATTTCATTTTTGTGAGAAGGAATATTTACCTAAAAATACCAAGAGTGATAAAATAAATATGTAGGAAATATACTTATCATATTTGATATGTGAAAAAAAGAAATAATACATTTAAAGTTGTGCGGTCCTGCTGTAGTAAGCCATATAAGAGAAAAAAATCTTTAGTAACAGGAAAACAATGAGTAATGAGATGATTTGTTTTCTGTATTTTCAAGGATGCAGGGTTGGGAGTCAAAAATTGAGGGTAACTTTATGAATGGAGGAGTCAAAGGAAGAGACAAAGGAGTCATTTGATAAGAAAAGTGGAAACAGCTGGGAGAATTACAGTCAGAAGGATTTGCGGAAGCAATGGGTTAAGAATTGTGTCAATGGCAGCTGCGACCATAAATAAGCTAAGAGTTGGTACATAGAATGTTTACAAAAAAATTAGTTAGAGGACACAGTGAAATGTTAAGTGTATGTTCTGTTACAGGTTATCCAGAAGAGTATTTAATTTTGCATTGCACAATATACTGTGTAAGATGAGATATTTTATATTACAATTTTAAAATATACTTAACTATGATTTTGTGTGGTAATACTAATGTAAGGATGGAAAACAGAAGCTGGTGGCTATTTGAAGACATTAGATATTATGATTTCTATATAAGTGGTTAGGAAAAGAAAGGAATGAAGTAGAAATGTTGTTTTTGTTAGCTGTAAAACTTGAGGAATATAAGAATGAAATGCTAAACAACTGGACTACGTTTGTAACAATGATTAATCATGGGTGATTATGTGCTGCAGTTTAGGAAACTGAGAAAATAGGCACAATTCCAAAAAACTTGCTCTCAGACTGAGTCACCACTTGCACTGAGAGCAGGAGTCTTGGAATTCGCTTCGCTTTGAAAGCTCGTTTATAGATAGGCCTTACACCAAAGGAAGTCACTTACACTAAGAGCAAGTCTTTCAAAATCACAGTAGATTTACACTGACAGCAACTCTTTTGGAACCTGCCTATGTGTACTGTTTTCTTTTGTATGTAGGCTTACGGCTGTATTTCTTTTTATGCAAATAAATATTCATTTAAGCGAGTTTAGAATAACTACCACTGCTTTTCATTGATAGCTCTGCTTGTCTTTATACAGACCTAACCTACCTATCCACCACCATGCTGGCTTTCAATGCCAGTGGGGGAAAAAAGGGTTAAAACCTGTCCTTCTTTATACAGGACAGTCTCTTCCTAGGCAGCTGTGTTTGTAAGAAAACATGAAAAATGGCAAATGTCCTGAGATTTTAGTACAAAAAGTACTTCCTATAATTTCTCTAATAGTTGGATAAGACAATTATTTGTATCATAAGCATCTTAGTATGATAAGAAACAACAAATGTAAATCAAATTCTAATAACCGAGCTTTTACTTGGGCAAAAAACGTTAAATCAAGTACTTTTAAAGTGGGTGTCAGTAAAGGCTTTTCACTAAAATTAGGGCTATGACCCTTCTGTTTTCCCAGCATAAATGGAGAGCAAATTGTCTAATGAGATACTGACTGAATGAGATAAAATGGTAATACCCTATTCAAAAAGGACTTTCTACTTACAGTCGGTCTTCATATGTGGGAGAATGATGCCCTTTACATTCTGTACAAATGCAGATTACTGTGCAACCAAAACAGCATATCTCTATAACCTAACAGAATGGTTTCAGATGAAATGTACCATCTTCCCATTCCAACTAGGATTCTACAACATTTATAAACATGGTGCATAGTACTATATATAAAATGTGTGCAGTGTATTTTCTACACGGATCAGAATGTAGTGGTATTCATAAAATAACAATGGCTACATATCCACCCATAGCCAGCGTTAGACACCAACAAAGCCTGTTGTTGCTGGGGGCCCCCTGGTCTTGAGGGGCCCCCAACCATAACAAGCTATCTGATTTTCTTGAGTACTTAGTAAACTATGTGGATAAATACTCATAGGATGATGAATCCTATGGATCAAGCACCACTTCTTCTGCTTCAGAAATTCACAAGTAACTTTGGTTGAAGTAACAGTGTTTTCAAAAGCAGCAGGTTTCATAATTTCATTAAATGCTCTGATTATACTAACAGTGTTTTCTGAAGTAGCAGGCTTCTTAATATTATTAAATGTTTTAACACTGACATAATGTCCTTGACTTAGTTAAATCCCCCTGATGGACATTCTGTCCACTAAAACCAACATCATAGCTGGCTTTTGGCACCTGTGACTGCAGGGCCCCCCAGTCATCCCTAACTATGTGGTGGACTCCAAAAGCTCCTGCTAGCTAGAAAAAAAAAACATTCATTCTCAGATTCTGTCCTTTTCCCTAAACATAGTTGTGCTGTGACCTTGTTAGCATAAAGCTGGTAATCACTGAATGAGTGAGGTATGTACTAGAGATTGTCAGTCCAGAGTGACCAATTTCAGTACTTACCTGAGATTTTAATAAGACTAGATTTTCTCAATCTTCAGACATTGTTTTCTCTTTGAGGCAGTTTTATAAATGCTGGCAGGACAACAGATACTATAATTGTCAACTTATTTGCTTAGGAATTCTGGGCAAAGACAAAAATAATGGCAGAATAAAGGATCAAAATCAGAAACAATTTTTAAATACTGCATTAATTAACCTAAAAAGTTAATGGCATAATTTGTTTTGCATTAACAAGCATTTTTTGGACAATAGAAAGTACAAAACCTTCATGTCTGGCATTATTCACTGTCTGCAATCCTGAATGATTTACTATCAGAAGTTTTTTATTATTGTTTTTTTTTTACAAAGGATAGTGCAAAATATGAGGCAAAATCAGGGATAATCTCTGAAGTGAAGGAGAATGATAGGTATTCATTCCTGTTGACCACTGCTAAACAACCGTCACTGATCTAGCATGGCAGTATATGTGTCACACAATGTTTTGCAGTTTGCTGAAATAGGTGTAAAATTACTACTGCTTTGGGTTATGATTAGAGGACTGCAGTATAAGATTAGCAATATTACTATAATTTCATTCACTTTTATATGAGGGGTGTTGCTACAGTGTATTTTGGAGTATCAAGTTGACCATAATTTCTTTCACTTGCCATCACAAACGTAGACCTTGCACATAGTTGGCTATCTTTGTGATTTTGCAGGAGGAGGAGGTATGTGAAAGCACCTGCTCATTTTAATAGTAGTATCATGGGTGGCATTGCCATTTTACAGTGCTTTGCTCTGTTTGACGTCTTGGCTGTGGCTTTCTATGTGTGGGGTCTGCACACCCTCCGTGTCTCTATGTGTGTGTTTTTCCATGCACACTGGTTTCTTCCAGCAACTTCACAGTAATGCAGTATGTGAGCTGGCATTCCTCCAGTTTCCCTGAAGGTGAATATGCAGATTGTGTGTGTATGTGCATGTGTGTGTGTGTGTGTGTGTGTGTGTGTGTGTGTGTGTGTGTGTGTGTGTGTGTGTGTGCGCGTGTGGGTGTTTGTGTGTAAAATTATCACTGATTTTTGTCTGTGCACATGTACAAATAAGGCTGAGCACATACACAGTGCTATGTATATGCATGAAAGCAGTCACTTACAGACCTTTGAACCCCTGCTTTTATTCCAACCTTAACACCAGGGGGATGCACAGACAGTGACTGATGTCTTTTTTGAGGGTGGGAGGTAGGGACACAGGCAGTATTCCCATATAGGAGTTACGTATCCTCAAACATTTGTCTTGTTAGCTTAATGTGAGCTACTATTTTGTCAGTTTTTAACATTAAGCCTTCGACACCACTTGTGTCTTCCCTGAGGAAAAAAAAAACATAAGACTGGATTTTTCTTTTCATGGAAGACACAAGTGGTGCCCAAGGCTTAAAGTTCAAAGCTGGCAAAATAAGCCCCAAACTAAATTTGTTAAGCCCAGCATACTGGACCATCTGTGGCTTATGGCTCCCAGAACCCTAGTTTAAGTAACTTACTTCCTACGCAATTATTTCTATGCTATCCTGTCCAGGTAAACATGGGAAAGGATGGAAGGAAAAAGTAAACAAACAGAAATAATGAATTTCTTTTCTTAATCACAATTATTGTAAAAGCCATCACTGAATGAAAAAGGTTGTAGATAACTAAAAAAGTAACAACAACATTTAAATATACTTCAGATCATAGAGAAGGCAATTTATTCTTGAAAAAGCTGAAAAGTAATGCAAAATATGAGAAAAAGTAGAAAAAGTAATTTGTATGGTGTGTGCAGGGGGTGAAAAAGCAAGTAGTGGGGCAGCATGCCTTGGGGCCTTTTTCTAATGGTGACATTTTACCTTAGGCCAGCCCAGTACATATGGTTGTTGTAATGTGTCATCACTGCAACTAAATTCCAGTCACTGTCAATGTTTGCTTATGAAATGAACCAAAGCTGTGTGATACACAATTTTTAGGAGTATTGTTACTACAGTTCTTTATGTGAATACTATTCTTAAAAGACAGCTGTGTAAACTAAAAGGGGGCTTAAAGGGGTGGCAGTGAAAAGTGACACACTGAAAGTGTCTGGGTTTCCACAACTAGACACTTCTTGGGGGCCCTCAAAATGCTAACACTGGTCCTGTCTCCACCGGAGTCAGAACTGTTTATTATGCTGTGAGTTACATCCATTTACAATTTTTTGGACAGAGCATCTATTTGCAGTGTTTGTACCTGTAATTTCTGCAACTAAACAACTACCTTTCTCTCATGTGGCTTTAAAAGGCATAGAGGCTCTGAAGGGATTCAGTTTTCTTATTAAAAAGGAAAAGGGAATGGCATAAATTAAAGCTGACCTGAGTGTATGGACTGAAACAAAGTTTCATGTTCACTCTGATATTTTATGTTCTTAGCATTAAACATTAACATTCCTTGTCGAGCTGTGGCGGGGGGGGGGGGGATCATCTAAATGGTATCACTGTAAATATTTGTAACAATTTTTCTAACTTTTTATTTCACAATGGTGAGTATGCATTCAGCTTTGTATTGCTTTACTCTCAGTTCATTAAATATTCCTTAAGATTTATAATTCGGAATTTCAGTCCTTTAGGGTACATGATTTTATCTATCTATCTATCTATCTATCTATCTATCTATCTATCTATCTATCTATCTAGTGATCTATCGTTCAATCTGTCTGTCTGTCTGTCGATCTATCCATCCATCAGTCCATCCATCCTATATGAAACACTCTTGCAATAATGAACTGAGTATGCACAGAATTCCAATATTAAAGAGTTACAAAGAAAGTAATACAGCTTACATTAATATACAGGAAATACACAAAACTGATGAAATATAATACAAAAAAAGAAAAAATCTAGATGTTAATCAACAGACATAACTTATAATACAATAAATGTACTTATAATACATTATATCAACACCAAGCAGGAATGGAAATCAAACCAGAAGTAGATAAAAATCAGGCAGTAACTGAATGTGCCAAAAAACAAAAGAAAGAATATAAGGTGAAGGGTCAGATGACAAGGCAAGAAATGTGGAAAATGCATAAATATAGTTGTAAGTATTGAAAACTTCTGGAAGAACCTCATGTTGATCAGGAATGAATGCAGGAATGCTTAAGGAGAGGCAAATTCAAACCAAAAGATGAAAAGCTAATACTGGTGGCCCAAGATAGTGGGCTGCGTACACGTTGGTTTACAAAGTCCACTGAACATGTGGGAGAAGCAGACAAATGTAGGTTTTGTAAAACTGAATTGGAAACAGTCACACACCTTGTTGCTGGTTGTGACATACTAATGGCAGAAGGACTGTACACTGAAAGGTATGATAATGTGGCAAGATTGTTGCACTGGTTATTGTGCAAACATTATGGTACTGAAGTGGCTGAAAAACACTCGAAACATGAGCCACAAAGTATCATGGAAAATGATGAAGCTTACATCACATTGGTCATCCATTACCAACAGTTCAAAAGATAGATGCTAGAAAAATGGATATAGTGGCCCATGAAAAGAAGACAAAAGTAGCATTGATCACTGAAATCACCACACCAAGTGACTACTGTGTCTTACGTACAGAGAGACACAAAGTCATAAAATACCAGGATCTGCAGGCAGAAATGAGAGCAATGTGGAAGAAAGATACCCAGACAGTTCCAATCATAGTAGGAGCAATGGGTCTTATATAAAAGAATCTGCACTCATATTCAGATATGTTACCAATACATGTAAACCCATACAAATTGCAGAAGGAGTCATTACTGGGCAGATTGCGGGTGCTATGAAGAGCACTTCTGGCTGACATCAAAGATTAAAACGATACTAATTTCATGAACTTTAATCGCACTTTGTCATAGGAATGGGGTCCATTCCCGTCATGGTATTAGAAATTCAAAAGACTTGGAGAAATTTAAAAAGTATCAGTAATAGTTATTTGTAATAGAAAAGTCTTTGGAGCAAAATTTGGTCTGATACAGTTTGGCAGAGATAAAAGATGCTTAATCTTCATTAAAGAAGCATTTAAATTTGGATTTACTTATAAGATGTTTTTGTAGTTTTTTTTAGAAATGTGTGAGATTACCATTTTATGTGTTTCAGCTTGTAGGGCATTTTAGGTTGCAGACAGTGTTTGGGAGAATATGTTTCACCTACTGCAAAAATGATAAGGGGATCTAACAAGTTGCAATGAGTCCTGATTTCTAAGTTGAGTACTCAGTGGTGTGGCTGGATAGAGGGGGTTTGAGTGGAAAGCAGTACAATTCTTAGAGAATTTAGAAGTAAGGGAGATTCTGATCTTTGGATGATGGGTAACCAGTTTCATTTCTGACTAGCAAAGCAGTCATTTTCCTGATTTGTTGCTACATGTGTGAACCTATATACACCCTATTTTAAGTTTTTGGAAATATATTTATGTTTTGAACACATTGAGTACTTCTAACTGCAAGGCATATTCAAGCCTGTAAATAAGGACACAACTTGTTATTGCTCTACATGCTTTTTTAGTGAGTATATGAGAAAATTTATAGACAGTTTTATGCTAGTTAAATACCTTGGATGGCTGAACTTAACTATGAGAGTGAAAGGATAATGACTGGTCTATTATTATGTCGAGGCATCTTCATTCATCTTTTGAAGGAAGGGGACATACATATTATATCATATACAGCATGTAACTGAACTATCTTACAGACCTTATGCAGTTGCAAAGTATATTTACTAATGCTTTTAATTTTAGTGCATGCATATTCATATGTGTGTGTGTGTGTGTGTGTGTGTGTGTGTGTGTGTGTGTGTGCATGAAGGTAAGAGAGAGAGATAGCAGACACTTGCCTTTGCACTAATATATGTATCTAAACCATTATCAAAAAGTGGTTGGCCCTTTTATGTTGGTGATGGCAAAAATCCACTTAGCACTCCTTCTTCGACACTCATGGCATGGAGTGGTTCAGAAACCTTTCACTATACATTGCTATGTCCGTGGAGCAAACTGCATCTGCATAATATAGCAATGAGGTAATGTAGCAGAGATGAAGAGCGGCCCCATTAACTGGGGCTCCCTGATGTCACCTTCAGTGCAGTGCAACAAAATGTAACTCTAGTACTATCAACATTCCATCTAACTCTGAGGTGTGTGTGTGTGTGTGTGTGTGTGTGTGTGTGTGTGTGTGTGTGTGTGTGTGTGTGTGTGTGTGTGTGTGTGTGTGTGTGTGACAGAGATAGAATCTGTGTGAATTTTTAATTCTGAGCATGTTGTGTTACTTTTTACATTGTGCATTTGTAGGTATTTTGAACTTCAAACACTTTATATTTTGTTCACACTGATACATTTGCTCAACCATGGTATATTGACACATTACTACATCGTGAAGATCACAGACAGTGAGATTGTTTTAGATGCTTGCAGTCTCCATTTGTAGTTCCATATCTTTGGGATAAACATACACAGTATGGTTTATTTAACATGTGTGAATCATAGGACACAGTGCAGAACTTCATTTGAATACCTACTGTATACCTGGACTGCTCAACATGTGAAGTAGTGTAGATAGGTATTCAACGGTGTATGGGGAAATCTTTGAATAGTGTATGCCTCTGGTATGTAAGTGTTACCACAAACGAGCCCTAGCTATTGTATACCATGTTTATGAATATGACACATTTTATTTATTGATTTATTTTTATTCAGTTAAGGGTTTTGGGTGACAGACTATTTGAAAAGTGTTTGTCCCACTAGGAAAGACTGAAACAAGGCTTGCATTTGTACATGTAGTAGCTATGGAAGACGGTGACATTTAATTTTCTTAAGGTCAGAAAAACCATGCTATAATCTAGACATATTTTTCAGACAATGAAAGTCTGTTGCATAAAGAAGTAGTCAATCTTCAATGATTTCAGCAAATCCTTCCTTATGTGCATTTAACTGAAGAGCATCAAAGCGGGTGCTTAGATTTAGGACCACTAGGTGTCTGCCCATATGACAGTATACTCTGAGGTGAGACAAAGACATACATGCACTGGCAGTCAGTGCATGAGACTTAAAAAATAAGAAGTAAAACTTGCAGTGGCTGCATCCTTTCAGTTTTATCTTCTTTACTCTGCCTAAACAGAATGCAGTGCCAGGAATTCCATTTCTGATAAGGAAACAGAGAGCACAGAATCACTTAGGGACATATCATAATTCAATACAGGAGGTAATCTTATGTTAACTCGACACTAGGAATGTTAGTTTGCCCAATGGATCTTGTGAATGATAGGACCAAACAATGAACAAATTATTGGTGATTTTTTTAAAATAACACTAATAAGTAGCAAGTAGCATGGTGTTGTTAATACTGTAAAAAAGATTAATGCACATAATTAAAAACAAAAAGGTAATAGCAGAGAGAGTTATACAAGAACTGCCGCAAGCAAATCAGACTATCAGTGACAATTCTAGTTGTGCACCTTTTAGCAAAGATGACTAAGCATAAATGTAACCAAAGTTCATACCAGTAATATTAAAGACAAATAAGGAACCATGAAAAGGGCAGTGTTTGCTGTATTATCTATAACTGGAAAACTTGTTTACTGTTAGTGCAAACAAAAATCAGCATTTTGCATGCCAGACGTATTTCTTGAGAGCTATTACATATGCACACTCAATAAAAAACAAGATAAGAGAAGTTTTTTCCCCCAGGATCAGAAGCAATCTGGGCTTAAAGCAAAACTCTGGAGAAGGTGCTTATGATGATAATAGTTAGCTGAAACGTAACACATGATGAAGGTACTTTATTTAAACAACAGATGCACGCAGCGATCTCTTAAAAAAATGATAAAAGGGCTTGGATTGAAGCATTGCCATTTGAGAGAAGCAATTGCCTTGAAAAGACAAGATGACAGATTTAGGACTGATTTTACTTAAAGTGTTGACTGTTAAAATGAAGTGGAGAAAAAAGTTCTTCTGAGGATCACTTTGTCATGCATAAAAGCAATTATAAAACATGCATTAAAAGCATATTAAATACACACTAGAAATGTTCACTTTGTGAAGAATGTTTGATTAATGCCAGATAAGCATGATGAAACTTGATGCGAGTATAAATGATGATTAAACTCTCTTAGTTTGGAAAGCACATTAACTTATAAAGAAAACATATTGGCTTTTGCCTGCTGAGCAGAAATGAAACACATTTACCTTTTTTAAAAGCCATTTGCACTTCTAGCCTTATTTCAAGAAAACGAAAAGACCATTTCGTCAAGAACATGATTTGTGCCAAAAAGCACTTTGCATTATTAGTTTTTATAAAGGTAGTTTAAAAATCATTTTTTTAAAATTCTGCTGTTCACCTGCTTTTCCATTTAATAGTACTTCATACTGAAAACCTCTGGTATGAGAGACACGAACTTTGCAGCTATATGACCACTTCCTTTGGATCGATTGTACTTTACAGTTCTATCAGTCATGCAGTCATGAATGCAATTGGATGGGTACATATACAAAATATATGCTTGTGTATGTGTGATGTGTGTACATATGTTATCATATACAGTGAGAGAGAGAGACATAATAAAATAATATAGCAGAGAAAATCAGTCCCTAGAACAATACAGGTTTGTAAACCAGAAGTGAACCATTCATGCAGAATACTTTTGTATAATGATTAAGTAAAGCAAAATAAGCAGCAGAACTTTTCTTTTACGGTAAAAAAAAAAACAAAACAGAAACACACATGCACTCATTCCTGTTTTGTTACAGTCAACCACCATAAAATCACCTATAAACTTAGAACCTTAGGAATAAGGATAACTGTACAGAGTGTCTGATCTTGGCCACAGCTAACTTAATAAAACCTAGCAGAAATAGCAGTCCACCTTTCAGAGGATAAAACAATGCTTAGTCAATGATAGATGAGCATTCTTGTCAGATTTCAAACTGACAACTGAGTAGTTTAAGTAGTACCATTCTAGGAGGAGGTATCTGGTCTGCCAAAGAGCTATACCTTGTGTCTCCATGTTACCCTGAAGTTACAAAGACTTTTATCAGTTTACATTTTAACAGTGTTAAGCATCTATTATCAAGAGTACATGACGGAAACCACCACCTTAACACTACTTAAAGGAGCAAAAATGTAGTAAATAAATAAATAAATGAATAAACTAAGGCAAATAAGAGCAGCATTAAATCTGAGAGTAAACATTCAGAAGCACTTTCACCCTTACACTTCCCCAGGTCAATTTCAAAAGTAAAGTTCAGTTTTATAGTTATAATGCAGGTTTATTATAAATATATGCATATAAACAGCAACAAATTACACAAGCCATGCACTGAAGGAGAATACTGCAACATAACAGAAATAAACAGCCAAAAAAAACTGTATCACCACCTCGACTTCAGCTAAAAACAAATTTAATAGCATGTAAAATAAAAAGATAAGCACTTTAGACTTCCACTATGCCCTTCATCAGATCTAAAAAGCTAAAACAAGCATAGAGATTTAAAAAACATATGCAGCCAATCAATTATCTGATCTCAGACAACACCCTCTCAGGGCTAGTTTTAAAGGAATACAAGTGTTCATACCAAGGGGTGTGTCCACTTGTAAATCATAAATCCACTTCCTCTCAGCTTGCTCTGTATAAAGAGTCATATCATCACCTCTCATATTTACTTTTACAACTTGCTACAACAACAGAAAATGTGAATAACAGTTTGTTTTTTTGCAATTTGCTTCTTCCGATAAGAACACCAATGAAGCACATACATCAGCATTCCATGAGTCGTGGCAGGAAGAGGAGGACGTTTTCATCAGAGAGCTGAATAATGTAAAAACTTCCCTTGTAGTGAATCTAAGTACATTTAAACTGAATGCTATACAATGCAACCTACTAAATAGAGGAATCTCTTTCATTCCAGTGAACCCCTCTGTAACTAATGATGTAGTTATAAACTTGAAAACTGTTCTGCAGTAACGTCATGCTAAAATGTTTATATAAAGATTCATCTAATGAGAGAACTGATGTATTAAGGAGAACAAGCACTTTTATTCTGCAAAACAATCCTTTGCTTGAAACTTTCTATAAAGTATGCCAGCGGGAGATAGTAGAAAAGTTAAATAAACGGCATAAATATTTTCATAATTTAACCCAAGAGGAAGTATTGGCATTGAGAGAGCTGCAGAACAACAAAGACATCTTGATAGCAGCAGACAAAGGTTTTGATGAATCAATTGGATTATCATAGCAAGATGAAGGCCATGTTATGTGATAAACGTATAGTGGAATTCACATGACACAAGTAAAGGGTATGATAATTGGGATCAATGAACAACTGCAAGAATTATTAATGACGCAAAGAACAGATGAATCATTATTCGAATTCTTCACTGTAACACATCCGCATTTACCGATAATAAAAGGCTTACAAAAATATATAAAGAGCTCAACAACCCACCCTTATGTCCTATAGTGGCTGGAGGATGATTGACAGAGCCCTTATCCATGTACACAGAAAGGCAATTAAAACAGGTACTTACATCCACATCTACTGTATTGAAGGATACAAAGCATTTTTAAAGACTTTATATGAACCCACTAGACAAATTGTGGATTCTAATGCATATTTATTGGTAACTTTGGATGTAGTACGCCTATTCATGGTTATTCTGAATGAATATGGTATCTCTGCCATAAGTAATCAGCTCAGCACTACACAGGAATACAACAGTGACAGAATTAGCCTGATCTGGAGGTTACTTGACATTGTCCTGAACAACAATATATTCACATTTCGTAGCAATGTCTACTGGCAAAGAGGGAGTGTTGCTATGGGCACCCCCTGCACCAATAGTTATGCTAATCTGGTATTAGCTGAATGGGAGAATAATCATGTGCTGTAAAACAACAGTTATCTCAACACCATCATATATTACAGAAGATTTGTGGATGATCTTTTCTTTCTATGGAAAGGAACTGTTAATGATTTCCTGGATTTTGTTGCTTATTTAGAAACAACTACAACCTTTTTAAAATTCACTTTACATTATTTAAGCAATGGAATTAGTTTCTTTAATGTGTTTCTACTGATGGATGATGGTGGAATTCGAACATCTATACACCATAAAGAATGTCATAGGAATGATTTGTTGGATCGAAGTAGCATGCACCCCAAACATATATATAGTAATGTGTTAAAGGGGCAGATGCTGAGGAACTCATAATTACACACTAATAATGAGGATTTCATTATGACTAATGAGATTCTTACTCAGGAATTTATGGCAAGAGGATACAAAAAGAGGGAGATAAATGAGAGTGTGTGAGAGGTTATGGATTTACATGAAACCAAAGGGAAACTCCTTCTATTCCGATAGGTCTATGATGGATATGGCAGGGTGAATAAACACCTCGGACAAAGATAACGGCAAGACAAAAACAAGGACAGTGTTGACAAATTTGAGTGATACTGGCTGTGTGTGTCAAACCATCAGAGACAATTGAAAAATGTTTGGTTAGTGAAGTGACTATGAGACGAGTTGTGGGGGACGTACATTCCTTTTATTTTAAGACCAATAAAAATATAAAGCAGCTACTATGTCACTGTCAATTTAAGAATGATACTGGGATCAAAATGAATGCATTAGGGATGTATACCTGTAGAACATAAAGGTTTTGTAAATACATCAACAACCAACAGTGTTTTGTGCATCCAAGAACTTGCAGGATTTATTCTTTGAAGGTGTATGCAGACTATAGAAGTAGAAATGTTCTATATATAGCCTCTCTGTCAACTCTGCAATGCATTCTATGTTGGCAAAACTGACCACCAGCTTAAAGAGAGGATCTCAAAACATGTCAGTGATATATGCTTAAAGGACGGGTCTATGTTAAATGTTCAAACATCCAAAATGTCGAACATTACATGGTCGAGACCAAATGTTCGACATTTAGATGTTCGAACATCAAATAAAAAAAAGAAAAAAAAAACACTTTAAGAGCATAGGAAAAGGGGCAAGCTCCCTTGTACCCCCTCCCCCCACGCACACACCTACTTAAATATACCAACTCTGAGACCGCACTTCAGTGCAGAAAAGAGAAATTCTCCCTATCTGCACCGTACGGTGCCATTGAAAGTCTATCTTTGAACACTGAAAATTTAGAATGTTTGGTCTTGACCATGTAACGTTCGAAATTTTGAGCATTCGAAGATTTTTCAGGTACCCTAAAGGACATTAAGACTCCATCATATAAACATATTTCCCAGAATACTTCCCATTTTTTTTTTCATTTTTATGGTACTGCAAGTCGTAAAAGGTAAATATGAGGGGTGGTGATATGATGCTTTATACGGAGCAGACTGAGATAAAGTGGATTTGTAATTTACAAGCAGACACACCCCCTGATTTGAACACTTGCATTCCTTTAAAACCAGCCCTGAGAGGGTGTTGTCTGAGATAAGTCAATTGATTGGCTGCAAATGTTTGCTAAATCATTTTTAGCTGAAGTCATGGTGGTGATAATGTTTTTTTTCATTGTGTATGTATATATATATATATATATATATATATATATATATATATATATAGATATAGATATAGATATAGATATACGGATTTACTTTGGAATCACGAATTTCTGAAACATCGAATGTCATATGATCGATGTTTTGGAATATCGACGATTTTGAAATAAATCCAACATAACAATAAAAAAACACTTTTTCAATGTTTTTACCCCCCCACACCCATGCTACTTAAATATACCAACTCCAAGCTCTCACTACAGTGAGAAAAAGGGAAATCTCCCATTCCGCACTGTATGCAGATCTCCAATCAAAATTTCTAAATTCTAAAACTTCGATCATATGGTCTCGACCATATGAATTTTGATGTTTTAGGATTTCGAGATTCCAAAGGGAGCCCATATATACATGTGTGTGTGTGTATGTGTGCATATGTGCGTATGTGAAGTTAACCCCACTTGTATGAGGCTCATAGTTCTAGAATTTAATGGGCGTTCTTTCGTGGGGCTCATGTTGATGAAATTGGGCATTGAAATAAAAAATCTTATGTTGCTGAAAGTATGCAGTGATACAGAGAATCTCAACTCAGAAATCATCTAAAATGCTGCAGGCAAGACTCACAAATACAAATAGATCTTTTACTGAGAGTGGGGTGAAGTTATTATCATTTCCAGATCATTTTGTTTGATGTAGAAATGACCACTAAGTACATTTGAGACCTTTCTCAGATATTCTGAACAGTTATCCTAATTCCTAATCTTTTACTTTGCCCTAGAGACTGTTGAAGGTGAAGGATGATATACCAGATCAGTGCTTCATAGATTTCATTGTCTTTTTCACTTATAAATGTAGAAGACAAACTAAGGCTGTTGCATTTCTACAAGCCCAAAAAGCAAAGGCTTTGTACTACAGTGCACTACCAACAGTGTCTTATATGAACCACCAAAAAGTGGGGAACCCTCCCCTTCAGGATAAGGGCTACATCCTACCTGATGCATGTCAACTGTCCAGATTTTACAGGAAATGTACCCTACATTTTTTGTCAAGCTTTTGTTTCTTCTCTTGTTAAACTGGAAATTATTTTGTGAACTTGTAATTTAATAGCACCAGTATTTAAAATGTATCCTGAATCTGAGCCCTTTTCTCTAATTATATTAACTCTGGAGGTAAGTGAGACTCAGAACACAGTTTAAAATAATTTCTTCTCCAGTAGGACTAGTGCAACTGTTTCAGATCAAACCACATCACACAACTTCCTGTTCCTAACACTCCATCCATGAATGCTCTCTGATATGTATACCATTACCTTTTCAGGGCTGAATATGAGATAGGTTCACATGTACCACTGCTCAACCCTGGATAAAATATACAAACAAGCAGTCAAGCAAACAAACTCATAATAAATCATGCAAACAAATTTGGATTATCTAGGCCTATGCTAAAGTTGATCAAGATGAATAGACTGATTCAAACCAACTGGGATATTTCATTAAATGAATCTTCAAAAAAGGCATGAATAAAGCAAAACTGACTTTCTAAACCTACATAAGATTCCATGAAGTATATACTGATTTTTTAACCAAAACAGAGAAATGTGATTAAAGGAAATCATCTTGCCCTTTCGACTACACTGATTTGTGATGGCTTTTGGCAGTTTTAAGAGAGAGATTGTTAATAAAGTGTTAGTAGGAGCTGCTGGATTTCTTATAACAAACAATACTGCATTTATTGGCATTAGATGTAAGCCCCCAATTAACCCTCCAATAAACACCTTTTAATTCAGTTATTTTATTAGTTGATGGATAAATTATTTGCATTTGATATGTATATTTAAACTTGGTAGCTGAATGATAGTGTTGTTCTGATAAAGTCCAGAGTGTTATATATGAAAGCAATTCATTTTTTAACCTTTATATGAATAAAAATGTGTTTATTGGATGAACTGAGGGTTTAAAATTATTTTTTATCTTGTTTATCACTTGTTTCTGGCACCAAAGACTATGTGGACCCTTTCTAAGCTTATTATAAGTAACCCTGCATTTGTGAGACTTAACCTAAATTCTCAAATAATAAAATAATAAAAAACTGACTGCAACTATCTTTTCTTTAATTCTGAAAGAAAAGCTATAATAGACCATAAATAATTCCGTTTACTCAAAACTGCATTATTAATTAAACATACTGTCTTAAAATTCAACATAAATACACTCCGCATTTTGCTGTTCTCTTGAGAATTTCTTCTAATACTTTGAAATAATGATTTTTCATTTTTCTACAGCCCCAAATAATACCTGACAACTCTCTCATATTAAAATATATTCCCAGTTTCCTATAAACTCCTGAAAACCTTTATTCTTCAATTTATTCAAATAAAAAACAACAAACTTCAACTTTTTTATCACTTCTAACTGATGCCTATTTTTTGTGGATCTTACATTAGAATGTATTACAACAGTGTATTTTAGCAATTGGTACGCCAATATTATTCCTGTACTACTAGTTTTCTACTTGTTTAGTTTATTCTTCTTAAGGAAAGTCCTAGCTACCCTTAAGGCTGGAAAACTGCATTTCTATTGTAAAAGATTTGAATTTGTAAATATCCATCTAGATTTATCTCTCTATGTGTGTGTGTATATATATATATATATATATATATATATATATATATATATATATATATATATATCTAAGATCAAAATCCTGAGACCAAAATCTTCAAAGTTCAAAATACTGAAAACACACAGGATACCAACAGTTGCTATATTCCAGCACAAGTACATACAGAAACATATTTCCCTTCAACTATATGCAGGGGAGCAAGCCCCCCTGAACCCCCCACACCCCTTGCTTCTTAAATATATCAACTCCGAGATTGCAGTTGACTACACTAAGTGCAATCTAGGAGTTGATATATTTAAGTAGCAGGGGGTGTGGTGGCATAGCCCCCTACATGGGGGTTATGGGGGGCTTGTCCCCCTGCTTATATTTTGGAGAAGAGTAATATGGTTTGTCTTTTGTTTCTGTATGTACTTGTGCTGAACAGCATGCATGCAGAGACACACACACACACACACACACACACACACACACACACACACACACGCACACACACACACACACACATACTTATTTGTATTTTGAAGTACCACATTCATTTTTATAGAAATTTATATACTATGACTAGGGAGTCGGCATTGTTGTCTTATCCTTTTTCCAGTTTTGATTTTATCTCTAATCAAACCATTCAGTACTGCCCTTACTGGACTACTATCATACTCAAATTTAAGCATTTACATTATCTGTTCTTCAATATGATATGATCTCATAATACAACCAATTTAATCATGTGATAGAATATCAAAACTTTATTAACATCACATCCTATAATCTTTATTGTAATCTTTCTCTACAATATTATATATCACTTGCATTGCAGTCATTAACATTTCTTGTATCTGTCATTCTTTTAAGCCATAAACTCCCTCTCGCCAAATTCTACTAAACACATGCTAATACCGGTTCTGCAAAATTCTTATAAAAATGGTATAGTCACTTTTCATTAGTGTAATAGGTCCCCATATTTTCCAATCTTCATTTTCTCTCATTTTCAGTATAAATTTGATTATTCCTTATCTGTCCAACAGTTTTTCCAGTTTAGATCTAATTCTTACCACGGTTTAATTTTTTCATTCGCTGTCCCACTTTCTTTCACAAGCTTATTGACTTTTTCTGACATTGGTTCTTTCCCTGCTGCAACACTGCCATACGTCCTTTTAATGACATCTTGTTTTGTACTTTTTTATTGTTCTTTCCTTGTCTGAAGCACTTGTTTTCTGCCTGGAAATGATCTATTATTTCACTCCATAATACTGACATATTTCCTACCAGTTCTTCTTCATTTAGCTGACTGCACAAACTGGCATAATCGAGCAAGCATTCAGTGGAGCTAAAAACACAATTGCATTCATAAGAAGTCACTGTTTTATTATAAATAATCCTTTGCTCACAGGACTTCATCTAACATCCAGTGGACTGTTATTAGTTTTATTTCATCACTCATCTCCGAGTTCATCACCACAAAAAAGATTATGCTGAAAAGTACATCAGAATTCTCTGACACATCCATTTTTTTGTGACAATGCTTCTCCTTTTTGTATCTGCTTCATACATCCCAATGCACTGCTCCTCCTAACTGCCATTGTGCTAGGAACAAGATCTGACAAGTGCAGTAACAATTACCTAACCAAAATTGCCATAGTCAGCCCAACTACCACTTCATGTCTCCCCTAAAAAGAGGCTTTTAGCCTAGCAGGAGTAAGCTAATCAACAAAGGACAAACAGTTAGTCATACTGGATATTATATGACTGGTCATTAACATTCAAAAAGGGGATGCTGATTGATCAGCCAACCAGTGTGCCCATTGTAAATCGAGTATAAACAACAGAAAAAAGTCTGGCCTCCCTGACTTCCTTCTATTAATGCATGCTATAGCTTTCCAGTTTTGTTGAGCTAAGAGGTTGAGAAGTACATAGTTTGAAACCTAGACAGTTTATCGGCATGAGAGTGGTAGGGCAGGAATACAATGAAAATCAGGTACGTTATGTAAGATGAAAGAAAAGTATCTGATTTTCTGTGTATTTCTGCCATGTCTCTCTTCTACCTCTGAATTGTCTGGAATTTCAACTTTATTTTTGCATCCTTTCAAAAGCATTGATGGACTGCATAAGTGTGGGAATGTAAATCCCATACACATATGCAGTACATCAAGAAAGTATCTAGATACCCAGAGAAAGTGAAAGAACACCACAGAGCTGTTATACAAGTACATTATTTAAGAAAAGTAAGTCATTTTTCACCCTCATGACCAAACCACGATAACCGTTGGTAAATCCAGCATTACACACACCTAGCCATGAGTTATTTTTATATTATGCGACAAGATTATGCTACTTAAAGTCTTTGGAGATTTCCTGACTTATTACAAGACCATAAAAAACTAAAATAAATTTAAATCCATATGAGGGTGATTTAGCTTTCCATACAGTGACTGTGCAAAACACTCAGCTTTGAAATGAATTTATCAAAATATTAATCAATGATATTAATTAAACAGATTGGAACAAAACAATATCCAGCTGACATGACAGTATCTATGAAATCATACAATAAACATGAGATGTTTCTGCTCTCTCCACTGTGGGTATGTTTCTATAATTAACCTAGATGACAAAATGTCATCATTATTAAGAATAAAATGCAATTTAATTTTTAATAAACCATATTTTCTAAACTGCACTAGTTGAATCCATGGTGCAGTAAATGATATACTTCTGAAAGCCAACTGGAGTGCTATTCTCAGTAATCCAAACAAATTGACAAAGGACTGCAGTCGAATTACTATACATTAATAACTCATGCATTTATTAATACATATTAAAGACAAAGATACCGGAAAACTGTTAGATATACAATAGAAAAGAGATGTAGTAATTGGCTTTCAAACCTTCCCTAGTCACGAGAAAACACATTTAGATTAGATAGTCATCGTTTTCACCAAATCTTCTTTCTCTAACTACAAATTCAGCTTAATCTCAGTTATAGGATTTTGGTGTATATCAAAATATAAAACGTTAACAGTTGCAGCACATTGCCAATAAACAATGAGGGGGTCACCCAGTTACATGACACAATGAATAGTCTTGCAGAACTAGCTGTGCAAACTACAGTAAACTCTCAGTTAACCGGCATCCCTGGGGATTGGCAGATGCCGGATAACTGTAGTTTCTGGTTGCTTAACAGTTACTATTAAAATAGGCCTGACTAATACTGAATCCTATACTATTTGTTTGGTTTGTCTTGTTCTCAGGTTGGGGAGAGCGAAAATTTATTCCTATCTTCCTTTTTAAAACTCTAAAATTCTAAAAACAAAAGGTATGTTTCTTGGGGGGGGGGGGGCAGAAAGTGCAACACATGAAAATTGCACTGAATTTCTTTGATATTTGTTGCCAGTTGCTTGCGTTCCAGTTAACTGGCTGTTTACTGTACACAATAAGGCAAGCCTTGACTGTGCTGCAGGCATAAAGGGAAGCATCCTTTGATAAATGCTGCTAGAACTAAATTTAAAATTTCATGTTTTATGTCACTTACTGATATGTATGCAGATTGTCTACACAGAATCAAGGAAAACCTAGCTCATCAGCTGAAAGTATTAGTATGTGTATACATCACCTACCTAATTGCAGCAGGTGGTACTTGTCCCAAATCACAATGGACTGGGATCATGTCAGACCAAACAGTTTTAGACCTGTCGGGTTCAGAAGTTTTCTATATGTTGAAAAGTCATAAAAGAAATTACCCAATATGACACAAGGTGTCAACTTCTTTTAAATATGGAGTAGAATTGGTTTATTAATAGGGGAATCTGACATTCTAAATCTTTTATTCTTTGAAAAGGTACAATCAAAGCCATTCAACATCTAGGCATCATTAACAAATTATGTGCATTAAATTCTAAAACATATTCTATTCAGTGGTTAAAAGTCAAACTGAGCATCAAGACCCATCAAGGCAAGAAGGAGGATCACCTCTTTATCTTGAATGGGCAGTCATTGGTGCCCCATATGTATCTGGACTGAGGCCACACTTTTTGTTCACTTTTCTTCTTGAACATAAAAGCGCAAAGTGGATTATGGAAAAACTAATACTGAGATGACCATAAACTGAGTAATATAATAGTTTCAGTAAAAGATGCTTATTTTTCCAATACATTCAACAAACCTGGTACAGTGATAATGACCTCACTTTTAATATCAATAAATGTATCATTATGAGACTTGGTAAAAGGAATATCACTAATGATTATTTAAGCAGTTGTTAAATTATAGAGTACCTACACCATCATTAAAGATATAGAGATAGTGAGAAACTGCAGTTTAAACTTTTACCAGTGTGTATCTACCAAAGCAGTCATAAGTTTTATGTTAGAACAGAATTCCTCTGGGTTATCTATTACAACTATATCTGAGCATTTGGTTGTGACAGAGGTTAGCATGAGTTTGTCTGGAGAAAACAACGTCACAAAGCAATGGACAACAATATAAGTGCTTCTATAGTGACAAAAGTAAGTAGTTAGAGCTAATCCTCTACACAAAGGGGTTCATAGCCTATAATGTTAGACTTAATGGAAGACTTCCAAATAATATCTTGGACAGAAGAATTTGTCATACCATCAAAATAGGGGATGCTTCTTTTTCTACAATGTACTGAAATCTTGGAGTTTATTATATAAGAAGATGGAAGACTGACGTATCACTGTGCATGGGGTGTAGGAGGCTTTTTTCCTCACGCAGACATTAAATTTGAAACCCATTTGGAATCTGAGACTTTATTTTATTGATTTTATTTATATGTTCATTTCAAGTTAATACTAAAGGAGCATTTTCAGGTTCAGTCAGGTACATAAAATAATATAACAAATTATAATGGAAAAAAATAGAGTAATATAGTGAAAATACATAAAATACAGCATGTTTCATGGATGATATTAAAATTGCAATAGCCCATTATCATGGCATGAATTCACAAGTTTATAGTATACTTTCAGTGAGAATTATGTGAGCATGAAAGTTATTTATATGAAATTGCACTCTCTTTGAATGTCAATAAAATTGATTACACCGCCATTTACCCTAGGTGCAGTAACAAGAAAAATGATAAAATTAGCTACGGGATACAGGAGGGAGAAAAGCATCTTTTTTTCAGGTATGTATCTTACTTTGTACTATATGTAAATTCTGCATTTGAAATCTACCTTGATTTTTTTTTTGTGGATGTATAGAAACTTCAAACTTTTGACATGCACAATCATAGGATGGATTCAGTGATGTATAGCATACCTTCTGTGCATTAAATACTTTAAAGAACACTGATAAATACACTTTAACTGATTGTGTCCAGAACTGGGGAACGTCACATTCTCAGAGTTGCAGGGACTCCAATTTGATCATACAAGCTAAAGTGGTACAGTGACGTTGCTCAAAATTTTTAGTAAATGCTACATCTGAATTATGCTTTGAATGCATTTTTCACATTAAAGCAGATGTCACAATTTACTTTCTTAGTGTGAGGTACATCTCATATAATGCTTGAACATAAAGACTAGATCTTTATTTTTTTATAAGAAATAATGAAAAGAGTTTGTCTAAATTTTTGACACTGCATGTTAAATACATTCATTGTTAGCATCAACTATGCATCATGGGAAAGAGACAACTCCGTGAAGTTATTGTCAATTAAAAAGGTTAACAGCTACACATACCAATTTGAGTTCTGAATTTGTGTGGTCTACTCATAGTAACTTTAAATGTGCTGGCTGTAACTCTGAAAAATGAAAACAAAAAAAAAAACTAACTGAAGGTATAATTTCATGTAAAATATCTAGATGCTTTCCTTTTTTCTGTACACTCTAGCTTGACAAGATACTGTGACCATGTAAGATAGCCTTTAGTTTAGTATATCTAAAGTACTAAAGTCAATATTTATTAAAGACAGACCTCATATAAGATACCTGGGAAACAGCTTATGGTTTTGGACACAATAAACATACTGCTACCTGCAGTATGTATAATATTCTTGATCACAGTTTATTTTAGTAATATTCTGTAAATGTATTTTAATCTGTTTGTGTTTTAACTGCTGTGGGGATTTTTACTCCTTGTATATACATATCACCCACTGTAAAATGTTTTTGCGTGTGTGTTTGTGGAGCCTATTTGTGTTTTTGTGAAGCCTTTCTCTCCAACTCCTTTTAAAATATTCAGTCTGCCATGGTGCTTTTCTCTCCCTGTATACAATAACTCAACTGCTGTTTAAACGTTTTTTAATCTATTGTGGAGGTTTTCTCCCTGGGCCTCTATCAAAAATGAGCCACTGGCTCAGCCAAACTTTCCAAGTCATCAGAGGACAAAAAAAAAAAAAAAAAAGAAAATCCTCTGCATAATGTCTCTGACAGACCATGCCTGGCAAAAAATTCCATGGAAATCTTAATGCAAACATCTCAAATTTTCATGCTACTTTGATAAATCATTTCTTATGTGGTGTCAGGTGCCAGGTGCCAGGTAGAATTTGATTAACTATGGAATGAAACTGAAATGTGCACTCACACAAGTCTGATTGATAAGGTATGTGTGCTGTGTATCAGGGAATTCTTCTTCTACGACATATAGTGGTCTCAGTGTTAGGGTATATATGTAGCGACATATGGCAATCTCAGCTATTCAGTATCAAGGTTGTGTGTGTGTGTGTGTGTGTGTGTGGGGAGGGGGGGGGTGTTGAAAAGCCAATGAATAAAAGCTTATTGAAATTGCTACAGTAAGTTTTGACTTTTGATGTCATAATTTGTGGATACTGTCTTATGATAGCCTTTTCAATGCTGGTCATCAAGTTGCTCACTTTTCTTAAATAAAGTTGATGTCGTACATAGCAGTGCTGTTTTCTTATATTACTGCACCCTTACAGATATCTGCCTTTCGCATGTGTTGAATGACCTGTGGTGTAAAACAAGATCAC
Source organism: Protopterus annectens (assembly GCF_019279795.1). Lineage (NCBI taxonomy): Eukaryota > Metazoa > Chordata > Ceratodontiformes > Protopteridae > Protopterus > Protopterus annectens. The sequence goes on from NC_056735.1 coordinate 464,985,654, forward strand.
TGCTGTCCACTGTGACTACCACACCGATAAATGACTTAAATATCACTGTAAATTCAAAACTAACACTTCAAGATTAAAGAGGTAGCAAGATACATAATTACATAATTATCTCATCAGGCTGTCCTGAATATTTTGTTAGAATATAAGCTCTATGAGAAGAGAGCAGAAACTCAGTCCTGTGACAACTTATCCCTACTCATAATGACTCTCACCTCATGGACATTTATCTTAACAGACTTCATTCAGAATTCTCTGGAGCTTCAGTCTTAGTGCCTCTCCAGCATCAGACTTTAAAGATGGCTTTACAGACTCTTCTTTCAGTGTAACTTAGTCACCAAAAACAATGCTGGGAAATTCCTTACAATAATCAGAGCAGAGAGATTTCTTAGGGTTGAAGTGTATCATATGCAATCCCCTGAAATTATAGCTGGTATCATAGTTCTGTCTGATGCTATGTTACTAAAAAGATCCTTAAGGACAGCATTGTCCAAGTACAACAAAAAAGTGCTTTTGTTGTCCCTCTGCAAAAGGAAGATGATTGCTATTTAACTAGGAAGTAAAGGTGGAGTTTTCATATGATGTCTTCAGACAAAATGTTAGGAAAAATTAAGGAATAACTCTGCAAGTATGTTCATTAAGGGTTCAGAAGATGAATGGAGCTGCATTATCTGGCAGTGTCCCACCTGATGTAATGCTAAAACCTTTTCCTTTCTTTGCAGTCAAATACAGGAAGCTTCTAGAATATTTATGTTCATTGAATATGCAGATTGGCAAAATATCCTCTGTCACATTGCCACTACCAGAAAAAGATGTCCTTCAAATAATTTTTCCTAATTCTGAAATTTGTCTTGGTCTTAACCAGGCTTGCTATTTGTAAAGCAAGAACTGGCACTTTCATGAAAGTGTTTTGCATTTCTATATTAAACCACAGTCATCATAGGATCATAGGAGGTTACTAGGCTAATGGCCCTGGAGCCCTTACAAGCCTAGCCAAGAGTTTATACCCAAAAAAGAAACCTCAGTCAGCACCTGTCAACCCTATCAATAAGGAACAAAGGTGGAACCCCTGGGAAAAATTTGTGGTTTCCCATGCACTCATCAAGGCTGCACTTGAAGAGAGTCAGCAAGGTACTCTGTTTGACGTGTATGGGAAGTCTATTCCAGAGACAGGGCAGCCTCTGGAAGACAGACCTGTCTCTCCAGCAGGTTTTATTTATGTTGCATATTAGATTTAGGCCAATTGAGTGGGTAATGTGCAAGGAGTTTGACTTATGGATATGGAGCATCTCTAGCAGGGCAGGGTCTGATAATGCCTTGTAGGTGGGACTAAGATCATCTCTGAGCAATCTGTGTGATACTGAGTAAAGTGATAGTGATTTGAGGCTGTCTGCATAGGACAGGTGTTGGAGGCCATGGATTCTCTTTGTAAGGTATTTCTTTGGCCTTTCCAGTTGGTGAAGGTGTTTGTAGAGGTGCATACTAAACAGGGCATTATACTCAATTGTAGGTCTAATGAGGAAGGAGTACAGAGCAGTAATAACCTCCTTTTTTCTGGATGCAATCCCTTTAGTTATGAGATGAATTAAGTAAAAGGCTTTTCTGACCACTGCTTTCACATGATGGTCGAATGTAAGATTGTGGTCAACCTGAGTACCCAGGTCTCTCACCACTGGTTGTGTGCTTAGGGGGTTACCGTTGATGTGGTAATCAGTATGGGGCCCTGTTTTTCTCAAATGGTATGATAATATATTTTTTTGCATTTATCTTAAGGCCATGACTTTGGCACCAGTTATTTGTAGCTGTGAGACCTTCTTGCAATATGTTAATGCAATTTGGTTGGGGAGTCAATGACAGCACTCAACTTACAGTGATCCACAAACTTGGTCAGCCACAGGCCCTTGGTCTTTGCCTGGACCTCTGAGAAGTAGAAGCCAAACAGTAGGGGTCCCAAGACAGATCCCTGGAGAACACCACTAGTGACGGGTCTGCTGTCAGAGGTGGTGGCACCTATTTTGACCTTGTGAATCCTATCTGTGAGCCACTTGGACACCCATCTGATGAGACAGGGATTAACACCAAGTTGTGTTAGCTTTTCAATGATGCCCAAGTGAGGGATTGTGTCAAAGGCCTTGGCTAGGTCAAGGTAAAATGTACGTACTGACTTTCCCTCATCCAAGGTCTTGGTGACAGTCTCAAAGAAGTCAGCTATGTTCAATTGGCAAGATCTGCCCCTGACAGATCTGAATTGGCTGGGATTAAGTGTTTGGAGATTGCCTATGTTCTTTTTATGAGATCCATAATAATATGCTCCATGGCTTTACAGATCGGACTTGTCAAGCTAATGGGGCAATAGTTTCCAGGGTCAGCAGTGTCACCATCTTTGGGCAAGGGGATGATGATGGCAGTTCTCCACTCTGCTGGAATGAAGCTTGTAATTAGGCTGTGTTTGAACAGGGTGCCCAGTGGCAAAGCTAGTTCTTGCTGGAGATGGTGCAGAATACAGCCTGGGATATTATCAGGTCCCATGGAAGCTGTGTTCTTTGCCTTGAAAAGGGCCTTTAACTCTTGATCTATGGAGATATGAGGTGTAGGACAAGTATTGGGGGTGTTGACTGGGCCTTTGGGGGCGATAAGGAGGTAAACTTTGTGCTGAAACTATCAGCTAGCAGGTTGGATGTCAGTAGGATCAGTGTAAGTGGTACCATTAAGTACTAAATGGGAACAAACTTGGGCTTTGCCATGGAGGTTGCTAAAGTAAGTGAAGAAGGACTTGTGGTTTCCTTTTGTTTCAGAGGCTAGTTTCAACTCATAATTGGCTTTGGAGTTTTCTACTAGTACTTGAGGCTGAGGAGGGAGATTTTCCGATTTGGAATTTGTTCCTTTTTACCCTTGGACAACAGTTTCTTCCTTTTGTTGTAAAGCCTGTTGATACAGGATGTCCACCAGACAGATTTGTGTTTCCTTGAGGAGCAGGTTTTAGTTCTGTTGGGTATGGCTGAGTCCATGCAGTTGTACAGGTGCTTGAATACTGCACTGGCATGCTGCTCAGCATAGTTGTCTGCATCCTCTGATGGGGGCGGTGGTGTGAAGATGCTGATACCCTCCCTTAGTTAGGTGTAGTCAGCTTTTGAGAAGAAGTTACTTAGCCTGGTTACAGCTGAGGAGGGGTTGGGTGAGATAGAAACTTCGAATGAGACAGACTGATGATCTGATCTCACCAGGGAAGTGCCACCAGGAGTGGTGCAGTGGTCACCCATGCTGGAGAGAACCAAGTCTAGTATATGATCTCCCCTTGTGGGGGAAGAGACCAGCTGGTCCAGTGTTAGAGTTGATGAAGTCAAGGAATCATTGGATGAGTACATTAGTGCAGGAATAGATCATCCAGTCTATGGTGAGGTAGTTGAAGTCACCAAGGATCAGGGTGTTAGGGGTACCTTGATGGAGTCAAATAGGTCCAGGTAGGAGGAGTGGGTATTCTGAGACATGGAGGGGGGTATATAGCCGGCCATAACTTGGACTGGTTTCTTTGCCAACTGTCAGTTGCACCTCGAGTAATTCCATTGCGGCATGCTGGTAAACCAGTCTGGAGATGTGCCTGGCTTTAATGAAGGTAGAGACTCCACCACCCTTAGTCTTTCCAACCTCATCTTGGGATTGGAAAGTGTGGAATGAGGTATAGCCTGGTAAGGCAGGGATGCTCTCCACAGCTCTGAACCAAGTTTCTGTGACTGCACAGACATCGGCATCTGCCAGTGTGAGGAGATCCTCCAGTGAGTGCATTTTCAGATTAAGGCTCCTAGCACTGAGCAGCATGACCTTCAATTTGCTTTTTGACAGAACTTTCATGTTGGAAGATTGGTCTTTGGGACATGGCCTAAAAAAGGCACAATGGGGGAGATAAGAGCCTTGGCAAAGATCCGGAACACCAGCGGTGACAGGTGGATGCCGTCTCTGGAAAAGTAACGAGGCATGTCAACAGTGTCTTCCCAGGCAGACAGATACTGTATCCCCCTTGGAAAGACACCAGAAACTAAGCCGATTGTTGAAGTCAATAATTTTTTGTTGGTATTGTGGCATCATTCTTGGTGAAGGTAGGATGCTGCTCAGGGCTACGGTCACACCTGCTTGGAGCACATACTCTGACAGCTCAATCATGTCTCTCTTCATATAGTCCAGGGAGGTACATCTCAAGTCATTAACACCAACATGGACAATGACAGAGTGATATTTGTACCTGTTGTGGAGAGACTTAAGTGCATGCGTGATGTGGCGGATTCTAGTGCCTGACAAACAGCTGACTGTGACCTTCTCCTTGTTGAGACTGGTGAGGGGGACATCAGTGTATCTCATTACTGAGTCACCAATGACTTGTATGTTTGGTTTATTGCTATGCATAGACTGCCCATACATGTCAAGCAGACTGCCCATACATGTCAAGCAGAGCACCTCTTTGGCCATCTTCAAAAGGAACCTTGACGATTGGATGGGAGATAGGAAATTCACCCTGGGGATCATGTCAGTCACCCTGCTGGACAGGGGTCTAGGAAAGTAAATATTGTGTGAAGAAATAGCCAGGGAATTGTTATAGCTAGGCTTGTATAGGCCCCAGGGCCAATAGCCTAGTACCAACCTATGAACCTACGCCTTATGGGCTGCGTTGGTTTATTGTTATGCCTACTGGGCTGTGTTTGTGAGACACTGGTGTGTTTATTACTTTGTGTGATGTGATTAACATTGTGTGTGGAATGTTTGTGAGTGTGTTTTGGGGGCCTCTGTTGGTTAGGTAAGTTTTTGTTGAGGACCCCTGCATAGGTAGGTGTGTGACTTTGTGATGTCGCTGGTGTGGTGCTTGGCTGGCAATCTCCTCTTTGTCAAGCGTACTGACTGTAGAGTGAGAGAGCATGGATTCCAGCTTACTGATGTAGATGTATTTCACTCAAGTAGAAGAATTATGTGCTAGGAGAAGGGGACTGTCCATGAACATGAGGCAATTGCTACACTGTCTCAGTATGCCCATGTTGACTAGACTGGCAGGGAAACTGATGGGGACTGTCTAGACATAGTTCTCTGAATTCTCTGTGAACTTATGGAGAGCAGGGTTTGACGAGGGTTTGTCTACCAAAACTCTAAATGTAAAATAACTGACCTGAAGCACAATTGTAAGATATGTTGCTATCTGCATTATCTGTTATCAGTTTTTGATACTTGAACAGAAGCATTCATTTTGCCACAAGAAATACACTGTATGAAAAAAAAAAAGAGTAGAACTTTGAACTACTTTACAGGATCAGACATTTTATTGTCATTTATGCCAATCCGAATGCTAATAGCTTTGCCACTAAATTTGTTTTCTTTGGTTGTAAAAGACATCTCCTAGGTAGCCATAAACTATGTTTTATTTGGAAGGTACTTAATAGAATAAAGATGTGTAGAAAACAAGCTTTCAAATAAAAACTCACAAATGCAGGGCAAATGGAGGCAAAGGATAACAAAAAAACTGTCATCATTTGAGACACAGTGTCTTGCATGCACAACGCTGTTTTACTTACAAGTTCTAACCACTACAAACTCTGCAGATATTTATTGTAGTTAGCTTGTAATTAAATTCATGTTGAACTGATAAAGTTTTCCAAGATGCCAATAGATAGGATCAGATATTTTCGTTAGCAAAACACAAAATGACATTGAAAGGTTTTGTGAAAAAAAAAAAGAAAAAGGTCCAATGACTTCCATAACTTTCTTACTAAGCTTGCCTTCAGAATAAATAGATCTTTGAATAGAAAAGATAAGAGCATGTACACTGTGTACCCATTAGTGTTTTAATAGGACAGTTCAAAACTCAGAGATATGCGCTTAAAGTTTTGCACCTAGGCTCCTTTAACCGTGAGTCTTCATTGACTACTCTATTTCTGAAGTGCTCTGATTATGTCAGTTATTATTACTAATCTTTATTCTCCGGCAGGTTGTTGCTAATGTACTATTACTACTATTAATTCTGACTGTACAGAGCATTATGATCAAGTCACTAATTATAGCCAGTTTTGTTATCTGTTCAAAAAATGTACTTCACGATCTTTTCTGTAAAGCTGGATTTCTTGAAATGCCTTTTGAGAAAATGTGAAAAACTGTTACTATGATGGTGGTCTGAACATAATATTCTGTAATTCAAGTCATATTGCATTATCTTGTGGCTCTGTTTAGAGTACAGCATGCTCAGACTAAGAGGATACTTTTTATGAATTCTATCAATGATATCTGGCAGGGGAACTATATAGGCATATTGGCAAAGATTTCTTATGTATGTATGTGTATATCTATATATATATATATATATATATATATATATATATATATATATATATATATATATATATATATATGGATCTACCTGAAAACGTTGACAAGTGAAAACCCCGACAACGAGATCACCGACTCCACAAAACCGACAGTTCAAAAACACGACAGTTCACATGCCCAACAAACCACAATCCCAACAGTCTACAAAACAAAACTAATTCCTTTTCTGAAAAACACACACACAACACAAGCACACCAACCTACACTAAACCTTACATACACAACTATCTATGCACTAATCTTACCCGCACCCTAACCCTAAAGTCTGTCACCTATCGCACACTTACCTTACCTGCACCCTAAAGTCCGTTACTATTGCACACTTACCTTACCCGCACCCTAACCCTAAAGTCCATCACTAATGCACACTTACCTTACCCACACCCTAACTTCTGTCACTATCGCATATCAACACTGTCATGCTCGTTTTACATATCGGTGTTTTCAGCATCGGGAGTTTGAACTGTCGATCATTTCCGTTGTTGGTCTTCAGGTGTCAGTGTTCTCATTGTCAGCGTTTCTAGCTTTCGATGTTTTCAGGTAGATCCATAGATGTACGTGTGTGTGTGTGTGTGTGTGTGAGTCTGCAGAAAACAAATGTTGTGGCATACAAATCTTACAGTAACACAGCCATTATTTACCTGATTTAAATAATTCCACAACTATTTCTTTATGTAAGTTTTGACAAAGATAAATTTGGGCTGGTCAGGGTATCCTTTTCAGCTACAACCCTGCCTAAAAAGCTAATTCTTCTCTATTAGTCATTACAAAGACATTAAGTTGTACACATGGCAGAGATAAAAATACATTAGTATTAGAGATATAGCAGAAACAGAAATTTGCAACATAGTTACAGTGGTCCAGACATTTGTTTGATAGACTAGAGTTGTTGTATTACACGTAATTGAATCAGAGATATAAAGAATTAAATAAAATAAAAAAAAAAAATGTATAGGTAGATAATACAGTAACTGTAATAAACCCATCTTAGATGCCCCACAAATAAATAGTTAAGATAAAACTGCTTAAATTAGCTACAGCAATTATGGCAGAAAAAAAGGACCTAACTTAGCCTTTATCAATGAAGCAGGTGCAGCCATGGTTGTGTTTTAAGTGCAAGTAAAGCATCTCCATGAAGTGGGGTATAAAATTAGGCTTACTATCATAATGTTGAATAGAAAAATGTATTTTACTCATAATGATGACTTTATTTGTCAAATGTGATAATACCTATAAGGCGGAATGTCAAAAATGGAAACTGCAATAGTCGACATTCACAATAATTCGGAATTACAGTAAAGTAGTGAAAGCGTAATCAATGCCTCCTGCACTTCGGTTACACTTATTCTTCATCTGTGCCCATGTCTATAAGGTTTATGTTAGATGTTCGAGTGTCTGGACACTCAAACATCAAAGACACACACAAACATAAATATCTACATTGGATTATATTTTCGCAGGGGTGGCAAGCACCCCTGCAGATTATATATACCAACTCCAAGATCACATTACAGTGAGGAAAGTGGTAAATGTCCCAGTCCTCAGTGTACCTCAATCTCCATTCTTAATGTTGACTTCATATTAGCAAATAGAGACTTACTTTCATTAACATGAGGTCAGAATATTTCAGTTCGTCATTACAAAAATGTTCAAACAATGCATTTGAACAAACCATTTTTTATTAACTGTCATTCCAGATTATGACAGTAAACCATAAAATTATGTCACATATATCAGAAGGAAGCTAGTTGTAGTTGGCTGGAATGATCTTGGAGAAAATTATTTGCCAAATGGTTTTGACATATTTAGGAATTGTTAAATTGAGTTTATGAATCAAATTGTAGATCATGTGGAGAATTCTGATTTCATTTCTGACTGATGAACATCAGTTTAAATGAATGAGTTTGAAACTGAAGCTAGATAATATGGGGTAAACTATAGCTAGGAAGACAAATCAGCTAACTATTTGCAATGTACTATAAAATGTCCCATTCTTCAATTTAGGTGATGGGTCTGCAGAACTTACTGATTAAAATTATGTAGCAAATATATATTTTGGCTATAACTGAGAGAAAAAATGGCAAAGGCAAATATTCTATTCATGGTATGAGGACATTAACTACCAAAGTTCTACAAAGTTACAGGGAAAGATACTTTGCAACAGATTAGCAGGATTTGTTTCCTAACCACATCATCACGTTTTATGTTGTTTAAAGAACAGATGGGTATCCATTAAAAGTCCAAGGTATATTTATTGTGGTGCCAATAAAACCTTATTTTTGTATAGGTCAAACACAGACATTGGACTGCACTGATTTAATTTATGAGGAGTTCCAGAAACTTAACTATTTCTTTATGTCTAATTTTAAACTATTTACTTGAAATCTAATGAAATATGTTGTTGAAGTAGGTCTATAGCTGCTACAGTGAGGTGGTAGGGGTGGGGTCAGCTCAGTGAAACATTGTGTCAATTGTATATAGACTAATGATGAAAACTGGGTATGCTGTAAGTCATTACTGTTGAGGAAAAAACAGGATTCATTCTGAATATGTGTGCTGTAAGTTGAAAGAGATATCGGGCTGCTGATATAAAAAATAGGGCTGGAGTGAATTATGTTTTTCTAAATATCTTTATTAAAATGATATCATCTGCAAATAAGGATGATTTTTTTTCCCTTGAGTACCATATCAATTAAACCCTTGACTTTTTTTATTTATTTATTTTCTTTGCCAATGGCTCTAAGTATAAAACAAATAACACAGAAAAAAGAGGACACTCATGCGTGGTTCCTCTACTCCAGACCTGCTTGTCAGAGAGGAGTCATCTCACATCCTGAACCTTCACAAATCTTGCTAATTAACTTCATTATTCTGTCAGGAAACGTAAATTCTGCATTTCCCTACTCATAAAATCCTAGCTAACTCTATCAAACACTCTCTCTTCATCAAGACCCGCCAACTATAGTGGGATATTCTTGCACACTCTGCTTGCCTTTGGATAATTGTTCTGTTAATGTTGTCAAATATTTGCATCTGTTCCACAAAACCACACTTATCCATATCTATCAGATTTGTTAATAACTTAATCATTCTCTTGGCTAGTAGAGACATGCAAACTTTAAAATCCATCCATCTATGCATCCATCCTCAACCTCTTTTTCCCATTTTTGCACATAGGGTTGGGGTGTAACTTCAACAACGACATTCATCTAGAGCCACGGTTTATACCACCAGGTGGCTAGCCCTGCTGTGGTACATAAAATGTTTCAGAATTGAAACTGGTTTATATGAAGTTGGATTTAAAGGTTCTTTGTTTATTTTGGGTATTACAGTTAGCACTGCTTTCTTCCAAGGTGCTAGTACTGTCCCTCCTTTTAAATACGGTTAAACAAAACCTTCCTGATCTTTATCACCTTTTCCCTCCTAACTTCCAAATTTCCACAGAAATACTATACTTTCCATGTTGATTGATTATGTGTCACCAATTTCATCTCGTTCTCTGCCATTTTAGCTGTTAATTCTTGCAACTCATTTTCCACTAGCTTTATCATACTGTATTTAAGTCTTCCATGAAAGTTTCCATTTGTGCCTTTTCATGTTTCCCCATTCCTCTGCTTTATACAGATTTTTACAGACTTTTCAAAATATCATTAATATATCTATAGGGTCTCTGGTTACTTTTCTATCACAGGCTCCATTAGCTTATCAAAATCCATTTCAGTTTTCTGTTTTCTAAGTCATTATGCTAATAGTATTTGTTATCAAAAATACAAGCTTAAAAGGAAACATTCTAAACCTATGCATATTATCCAAATAATCCTTTTTTCTCCCTCTCTTAGTAAAAAATTGCTGCACTTCTTGTTCTAAAAGATTCCCATTCATCTGTGTACATTAACCTTTGATAATTCATCTAAATAATTCCTTTTGCTTCTTTTACATATATTTCTCTCTCATTTGCCATGTATTTAAAGTTCATGTTATCGCAATCCTCTGTAGAGAAAGTTGCACTTTCCCTTGCAGCCCTTGAATCATTTTCACTACCCATGTATTAAATTCCTCTCTTTTTAATAGGTATGTAGGAAATAATATGTACATATGGTCTGGGCTCCTGCTAGTAATTCCACAACTTCCTTTCCAAACATTCTCATATATTTCATCAAAATTCTATCCTCATTTGTAATATTTTGCCTTTATGTCCTCCTGGTACATCATCAATACAGTTCAATACTGCATATCGGGTTTAAGACCCTACCCATGAACACTACACTCTGCTGGAACCTAATTACTTTTTCCATAATTATCTTAAGCTCCTTAATAGCAATTTTAGTTGGAATATAAATGCATGTCAGTGTAATCCTCCTTCCCTACCAATAACCAATTATTACCACAAATCTATCCTTGTAATCTTTTTCCTCTCCTTCATGCATTCAGTATTGTTATCCCACATTTATTTTGTTCCTGACACTCGGGTAATTATGATTTTTTTTCTGATTTGCTTATTATTACTTTGAAATGGATGGCAGAATACAGTTCTGAAGAATTCACTACATTTTTTTTCTTGTAATATGGTAGTCTTGGCAAGGGTGGTATTCTACTTGACAAGTGGTGGAAGTTTGTTTCAGAGGTGAGGAATACATTGTGATATGAATCTATGACACCAGTGTGTCTTATTTATCTACCAATGAAGGCTTTGTTCATTTAACTAAGTTTTTGAGGAATCATTTAGACTGTGAAGGAACAGAAGCTCAAAAAGGATTGGATCTTTCATGGGCACAAAAGACTGGACACAGATCTCCACAGCAGAATCTGTTAGAGACTGAGAGAAAGAGCTGCCCATCTATCCTGATAACTAATATATTTGTGGCCATTGATATTTTTAGTTTTGAATCTTTGAAGTCTCAAGTCGTGTGATATGTTTATATAAATACATGACAAAATGTGCATTATATTCAATAGTCGGTCTAATAATATGCAAGTAAAGTGGAATTAAGACTTCCTTGAATCTGGTGGAGATGGCAGCAATAAGTGTTATTTTTTTCTCTAATTTTAAATTACATACAGTAAACAGAAATATTTCTATTTCAACTAGTTGTATAAAAAAATTAATTTATTATCTACAAATTATTTATTTGCCTCACAAGTTTCTTTCTTGCATACTTATCTGTGTTTGGTACTGCATAGCTTTGATTGATTTTCTTTGTCAACATTCAGTTTAATAGGTCTTGAATGTTACAGATTTTCCTAAATGCCACTTGTAAAAGGAAATTCATCTTTGTCTCATCTACCAGGAAGACAGATAGGTAGACACCGAGAGACGAGTAGAGATACCCACAGATTGGCAATGCACAGTAGTTGCAAAATCTAATCACAGCTGTTTGAGTCACTGAAGACCTTTGCATGTAGACTGGATTGCTTTCCTTTATTTCTTATTTATTCTTATGCATGCCTTAGGTTTCTGCAATTTTATTTTCATTTTAACATTTGTTAACAAAGGCAGCATGCTGATCCGTAGACTATTTTCATCCATGACCATGCCACAAGAGCAAGAGAAAATATAACATATTTATATCCAGACACGTTACTGTACCCCTTAAGCAGCCTAGTTTTTGAAAGGTAAAAATAATCCAGTGTACCCAAAGAAACCAACACAGAGATGTAGAGAATATACAAACTCTAACCAGGCATTGAGCAAAAGTAAGGACTGAACCTTTAAAGTGGGGAGACAGATCATTCTACAGACTCACCATGCTGCTATTGTCCTCTTTTCTTACTATCAGTTTTTGTACAATTCTTGCATTTCTGTTCAGTAACTGCCTTATTTTGTTAGTAACAACAAATAAAAAAATACTGAGCCAAAGCCAGATAATGGCAAGATAAAATATGCATTATTTGCATATAGTGAAATCCTTATCAAGCACTGATGTTGCCAGTAGTCAATGCAATTAGTGCATGCACTGGTAAACTTATTAAATGTTCTTAAGCAGTATCATGGATTCCCATAATAAATAACAGCCAGTTCCCCAGTTTTGTTTTATATTAACAACAGAATGTCATACCTTACAGAAGAGAGATGCTACTTCAACTACACTGAAGCTTACAGAACACACTCACTTTTCCTTTCCATTTTGACTCACAAACCTATCATCTTCAGTGACCCTTAGAGACTGCAGTTTCCATTTACACACTTCACTACAGCCATTCAGGAGGGAAGAAACCATGACAATTAAATTATATTTTGTCACCATTACCTATTATATGTTCACTGTCCCTGCCATCTTCAAAGGAAATATGTCAAGTTCCACTTCCACGACAGCATAGCCATTTCAAGTGCAATAACATTAAAGTAGCTCAGCACCGCTGGCCCTTCAATCTGCTAAGTGTCCTTACAAATCACACCACATAACACAAAAGAACATAATTTCAGAGCAAAATACACGACCTGTCATTAGTCTGAATAACAGCAAGTATGCAGTAATATCTGGGCAGTGCAACAAAGTAGGAAATGAGCAGCATTTAAAGAGGCAAAGCAGACTTTCTTGCATATTTTCCATCCATATTCTTACTCTTTCTTACAGCAAACCAATTAACTTAAGGTTTTTGCAAACTGTTGATCAGCAATCATTTTATTCTCTTCAGTAATTAGAATACACGGATAATGACTTTTCTGTGAAACTACAATGCTTTATTTATTCTTTAAGACATCAATTTAACTTCTTTCGCTGTACAGCATAAAGTATGCCTTCATCTATAAAGAATCTTTTTGGTTAGCAATAAATACACAAATAAAGCAGTGAATACATCAGATACAGTATTAAGGTATTTGTAACCTGTGCCTATTTCAGTGCTGTAATGTCTTAGAATGTAGATACCAGAATGGGAAAGGTTATGCAGGTTCTTACATTTCTGCTTTATCTAGCTGAGTGAAAGTCAGCTGTTACTGATCATTATTATGTTGTCATTAATCCATAAAATGGCTGAGTGCTTGGGGTACTAAGCTTATAAGAGAGAGTTTTATAAAAGGTAAGTATATCCATATAAAAATACTGGTGATTATCCTAACAAAATAAGTAGAACATTAGTGAAGCTTAAGTAGAAATATACCAAGACAGAGTCTGATAAACTCCACATTCACAGATTTAAGTGAAACACCTCAATAATGCATGCAACCTGTTGTATTCTTCTCAGATAAAGACTGTAGTAATACAATATCTAAATAGGGCTGAACCCCAGACTGAAAAGTTTGTTATATACAAACAAGTGGTCAACTATCACAAGACATCTGCAGCAGCTGTAAAGGCCACAGAAGTACCTCACAAAGAAGATTACTGGCCTCAAACAAATGCCCTACACTGACTGCCTCAAAAACTCCAGCTTTACTCCACAGCATATCGCCTACTCTGAGGAGATCTCTGCCTAACATATAAAGCTATGTCAAACCCAGAGCTGTTGGACATGCTACACCTAAAGAATTCCCAATCCCTCCAAGCTACATGCTCTAGGGACCTAAACCTTGCCACCACAATAAACAGGACATTCTGGAGGGATAGATTCCTGTCCCAGAGACTTCCCATACTCTGGAACAGGCTACCCATCTATGTCAAGCAAAGTTCTTCATTAGCACTCTTCAAGAAAAATCTTGATGAGTGGATGGGAAATAGGAAATACACCCCGGGGATCACTTCTCCCTCTCTGCTCGACAGTGGCACAGGAAAATAACTTTCTTGGGTGGCATAAGCCAGTGAACCTTGTTGGCTAGGCTTACGTAGGCCCTTGGGCCGATAGCCTAGTACCTATCTATGAACCAAAAATATTGCCCTGAAGGCAGTAGGCAGTATGTTTTCCTTTCACATGTTCACTTTTAGACAAAATGCAGACGCTGAATATTATATACTACAAATAAAATCATAATAAAGCAAAATGTGTAGTAACAAAATATAAATGACATCTAGATATCTACACTGATCTAAATATTAGTTGCCAATACTATTATAAGGCAATTAAATACACTGAGTCTAAAATGTTAGGTAACTAAGGACTAAAAATTGGTATGAATATAATAATACAAACTCTGTCTTAATATAATCTTTACCAATACATTATAGTATTCTATCCATTCTTGTGTCAAGAAATAAGGAAAAATGACTACTGACAAGAAATGAGAATCACGGACACTGCTCGGTGTGGATATGAGATACATTATGTATCCTAACTGGTGCTTTGTACAGTCACAACAGGAGCTCGTGAATAGTACTGCACTGATGATACTGAATAACACGGGGAAATGCACAGCATATTGAATAAACTCTATAGACAATATATTTTAGTTTTTTAATACTTACCAGATGTGAACTGACTGCATGAGTACAGTATGAAAAACAACATTCCACTAGTAGGCTAATGACCACCAGGGCCCTTAAAGCCTAGCCAAGCAATCCAAATTAATTGTGTCCCTATGAATAATGGGCATTTATTAGGTGGCATATGTTAGGAAGTTTCTAGAGGTTATGTGGAGGATATGTTAGTTTTGGTATTACTGTCTGCCTCTGTCCATCAGAGATATTGTGGCCAGATACGAGGTGCATTTCTGAGTTCCTATCCATTGGTCACAGCTACCTTTAAAAAGGGTCAGGAATGGATATTGTTTCACATGACTGGGAACCTTGTACCAGAACATGGAGATCCTCTTTGACACATATCTGTCTCATCAACATGTCTTATTTATGTCAAAAGCAAAAATTAAAGCCTTGGATGTAATGGTTCTGAAGCGGTTAATTTTGCAGATGTGCAAAAGGTCCATCACAGCTGGATTCAAGGATCCCTTGTACACTAGGTATAGATCCCCTCCCAGTAACCTGTTGGAGAAAGAGTATAGAGATAGGGATTTATGGCAATCTGCCTAAGCCAATATGTTTATACTATGGATTCTCATAGTAAGGAACCTTTGTGAGAATTCCAACTGTTGCATATGTTTTGTCAGGCACATGATGAAGGGGGCATTATACTTAATAAAGTGGCACTATGACTTTCTTTGACCTTGATGCCATGCCATTTGTTATCATGTGATGTATTGCTAGCTATGCCGGGAGATGTAGGGCAGTGGATATGTATGAACAAGCCCTTAGCACTTTGCCTGAGGACATGAGAATCGGGTTAACAGTCTGCAAGGGTTCCTCAGCAGATGAGCTGAGGGAAAAAGAGGATCTCTACTAAGCAAGCAGGGCATCACTGCACAGGAAGAGGATACCTAGTACTGCATGTGGGTAGAAGGAAACCCATGGTGGACAGCCTAAACCACCTCAACAGAGTCTACAATAACAGGGGAAGACACTAGTTCAGGTACATGACCATGATCACAGCTTAAATGTTTTAAATTTAACCAGTGGGGCCATGTATCATATAGATGTTCACAGAAGTAAGGTGGGGAGCAAAAGGAGGGAGAGTCAGCAAGTGGAAATAACAGTATGCCAGTGGAAATAACAGTATGCCACTGGCATACTGTTATTTCCACTAGCATACTGCTATTTTCACAGAAGCAAGGTGGGGAGCAAAATGAGGGGGAGGCAGCAGGTGGAAACAACAGTATGCCAGTGGCAGAGACAACAGGGGTAACAACCATCCCCAAAGTTTATATCCCATCTTAGTAGATGGAAAACAGGCCACTGCTAAGAGATACGCAACCTCTGACATGACCATTGTGAAGCCTGTGATGGTTAAAGAGGAGCAGTACTTGCTTGGGTAGTCCAGTCAGAGCTTTAGGAGGGATTCCATTCAAAATGGTTTTGTCTAGGGCTCACCTTGACTGGGAGGGTGGAAAAGGAAGCAAGCAAGTAGGTGTGTTTCAGGATATCCTTGCAGATGTCTTGATGGGGAATGATTTTGACAATAGAGTACCTTGTGTGCATGCAGTTACGTGCAGTCAGGCTTGGAGACAGGCATGTTGGTCTGGTAGCCTGAGGGAGATCCAGACAGAGCACACACCTGAAACTAGGGCTGGTGAGGTGGCTATTTCAGGGACGGAGCTACCCTGTAAGTAGTGATCCACAGCTATTGGTAAGTACTGATGTTCCCTTGGACACAGTGACTGCAAGGGCAGATGTGACTGGTAATACTCAGGCTGACAGTGAGGCACCACTGTCAGAGGATGCCATGCTTCCTGTGGAAGTGGAGATGGGAAGGGCCACAAAGATAGAGTTGAGACAGGCTCATCTCTCAGACCCTACACTAAGAGGCTTGAGGGAGGTAGCTAGGGAGGCAGCTGATTCTCAAGAACAAGGGGAGTCTGTATACTGGAACAAAGGGTTACTGTATAGAGAGTGGACCCCTGAGGGAGGGCTAGAGGGTGAGGTAATACAGAAAATTGGTAGTCCCTAAAGCCTACCATCTGGCACTTCCAGCCATAGCCCATGACATTCTTTTTTGCAGGTCATATGGGCACACAACTTACCAAGAGATGTATTATGCAGAACTTTTACTGGCCTGGGATTGCAAGGGATGTAAGAGGGTACTGCAGGATCTGTGAGCAGTGCCAAAAAGTAGGCAAGGCAGAAGAAAAGTTCAAGGCTCCTTTGATGCTTTTGCCTGTGATTGAGAAGCCATTTCAGAGGGCAGCTATGGATACTATGGGGCCTCTGTGTACCCCAAGTCCCATAGGGAAGAAGCATATCCTAGTGGTAGTAGTTATGCTACCAAATACCCTAAGGTGGCGACTCTGTCCTCCATCAAGGCAGAGAAGGTGGCAATGCTTTGTTAGAGATTTTCAGCAGTGTAGGTTTCCCGAGAGAAATACAGACTGACAGAGGTGCCAATTACATGTCAGACCTGCTGGTTTGTCTGTGGATGTGTTGTGGGGGAAGCATCTAAAAAAAACACCCCACACAATCCCCAGACTAGTGGTCTTGTGGAGAAGTTAAACACTAGACTAAAGACCATGCTACAGGCATTTGCAGACCAGTTTAAGAGACAGTGGGACAAATATTTGCCCCATCTGCTGTTTGCTTACAGAAAGGTACCCCAGGAATCCACAGGTTTTTCAACCATTGAGTTGCTGTATCGGCATACAGTGAGAGGGCCTTTAGATTTGATTCTTGATGAGTGGGAGGGTGAGCGTGAATCCTACAAGGAGTCTGTTGTGGCATAGGTCCTAAACTTCAGGACAAGGTTTAGGGAGCTCATGGACTTGGTCCAGGAGAACCTGGAAGGAGCCCAAGAACAATAAAAGTCTGGTATGACAGGAATGCTTGAGCCCAAGTGTATTATGTAGGACAGCAGGTTATGGTGATGATTTCTGTCAGACACAATAAGTTGCAGGCAACTTGGGAGGGACCTTTCAAAGTGGTAAGGAAGGTCAGTGATTTTTAACTACATAGTAGAACTGAATTTGGTAAAGAAGGTCAGTGATTTTTAACTACATAGTAAAACTGCTAGGCAGCAGGCAGGTGCACAAACTGTGGAATGTTAACATGATGAAACCTTACCATGATAAGGAGGTCCTTGTTCTAAGTATTTGCAGTAGGAGGCAAGAGAAGTCTGAAGGGGATCTGTGGCTACATCAGACCAGCCAGTAAAATGCCAAGTTACAAAAGTGGAGTTTAGGTTTGCAGTCATATGACATAACAGTGCCGCACAATAGTGCAATGCCAATGCAGATGGATTCTCAAGACATGGTATGGGTTAATGTAATCCCGCATAGGCTCATTCTTCTCAAGCAATGCTTCTCAAGGATTAGTTGAAAAACTAATTTGAGTCTTCAAAGGGGGAAAAATTGATGATATGAGGTATTGCCAGCTATGCCAGGAGAAGCAGGGCAGTGAATGTGTAACATATGCCACCATAGCTAGATGGAATTTTGTAAAGAATTATATGTCATTTGCATAACAAACTGATTTGTATAGATGTTTGTGTTGAAAAATGTATTTGTAAAGCTGCTTGTGTTAAAAATATACCGACACTGTGCCCTACTGGACAGTAAAAGAAATATACATACATTATTATAACTGTTTAAATGTATATGTTTTAACAGAGGGTACTGGAAGAGAAGACGTTATTCCCAATCCACCTAACTTTGAAAACAGTTTGAAATTAAATTACCTGGCTGAGGTCATAAAGATTGTTTATTACAGTTCTCAATGCAGCCAGAGACAACAATCTGTACTAGGAAGCTTTCTGCATTATCTTTGGGGTGAACTAATTGTTACTCTGGAAGGGTGGAGGTTTGAAATTGTTTTATAACTTCCAGGAGCTGCAACAGATCATAGCAAGGCTCTCTGTGTGTGATATTATTGACACATATGTGCTAAATCCTGACAGCTTCTTACCAAGGGGGGTAGCATGGGAATCAGAAGTTAGACGACCAGATGTATGTGATGTCATTCTGAAATCCATCACTAAAAATATTTTAATACTAGATGAGACTGAAATCTCATTGCAGTCTGCTTTTGGAACTTGATAGAAAAGAACCCATTACGTACTTCATCATGCCTTGCTCTAGTAACTGACCAATGAATAGTAACTCGTTAGATCAGTCAAGAAAATATAGTGAGACTAGTTAAGTACTGTTTTTTGTTTTTCTGTAAAGTCACTGGGGTGATCTGAGGATTGAAGTCACTAAATAATGACATACATTTGAGTTTCAGACTTCAAATCCTTCAGAAAATGCATGTTGAAACAAAACCTGTTACTCTACCAACTTTTTTAAGTTTATAAGAGCAATATTTACAATGTGTCCCATTTTTAGGCCTTTGTCCCCTCCCCAATTTTGTTGTACTTTGTCCAGATTTCTTGCACTAAAAGTTAGAGAGGTATGTGTCACACCCTTATTTATAAGCTGGGTGATATAGAATTACTTTCTTACTACACTGATAATCAGAAGGGAGGACAAACAGCCAGGTTCACTCACAAACGCTGAATTTATTACAATTGAAGCAAAAACTTGAACACAATATACTTGAACAGTTAAACACAGTTAAGTGCTTTCATCCCTCCTTAGGGACTTCTTCAGAACAAAGTAGATCCACCTACCCAGAATTCAAATAGACATACCAGTTACATAATTAATGCTAATTACTTAATATTCACTAATTAAAACATTTAAATATGTATCCACAGTCAGTTGAGCATGACTTCCTGGTGAACATATATATATATATATATATATATATATATATATATATATATATTTGTATACAAAATATATAAAATGCTAAAATGTACGTAAAAAATTATATATATATATATATATATATATATATATGTATATATATATATATATATATATATATATATATATATATATATATATATATTGTCATTTATACAAACATAGTATCCCAACAAATGATTCAATTTTAACATACAGTTTACATTCACTACATCACTGATACCTGGAAATCTTGTTGCATCCAGGGCAAGTTGCCATTTCAACTCACACACATCCAAGAATTCACTTAAAACCCTCCCTTGTTGATCAGCCCTTACTTGCTGTATTATTAAAAACCTAAATGAATGATCTTTACATTCTAATAAATGCCTGCTTAATGCATTCATATTATTTGAATATTTTATATCCAATAAGTGTTCCTATATCCTGTTCCTAAAACTTCTACAAGTTTTTCCTATGTAAGATACAAGACATGATGAACACTTCGCCAGATAAACAACATTCTTACTCTGGCAGCTGTAATGGCCTTTTTTGGGGATATGCCTTCCATTTAAATTAAATCTGTCTGCAGTGACAAAAATATAAGAACAGTGGGAGCACATCCTGCACTTAAAATTACCAACATTTTGCATAACAGCAGGAAGTCTCAACATACCCCCATGTTCTAAAATTTCTTTAAAGGATCTTTCTCTTCTAAATACAAACTTTGGTTTCCTATTGAAATTTTAACCATATTCTTATCAAGTATTAATAATTCCCAGTTCTTTTCAATAAGTTGGCACATCATATAAGCATCCTTATTAAAAGTGGTAATGAAACTTAAATTTGTATATGTGTTGTCAACCCCAAGGTCATTCCTACCTACTGTGACTACTTGATTAGCGGAACCTAAACTAGGCAAATAAAAGCCCCTTGTATGCTTGTTTAACACTTTTTCCTTGATATTAATTAACAAACTAACAGGATAACCTCTTTTTTCAAACATATCTAATATAACTTTTACTTCATCCAGAAATTTGTTGTCCAAGGTAGTAATTTCTGCAGTCTGTGCCAATTGTCCTTTGACAATGGACTTCTTTTGATAATCTGGGTGCCAACTAGTATACTCTAAATACGAATTAGAGAAAGTGGGCTTTCTGTAAATTTTTTTATATCAAAATCTTACTTTTTTGTCTATTCTTAAGTCAGCATCCAAATACATTATTTTTACCTGAATGTATTCATAAGTAAATTTAAAACATTCTACAGTGTGATTAATATATTTCAAAAATTCCACCAAAATATCACTTGGTCCAATCCAAATTAATAACATGTCATCCAAAAATCTGGTATAATTTTTAATATAGTTCATATACTCAGATTTAAATATATATTGGTCTTCTCAGTGTGACATAACATAATTTGCAAAAATGGGGGTACAAGCCACCCCCATTGCCATACCAGTACTCTGAATAAAATATTGGCCTTCAAACCAAATTAAATTATATTTTAAAACCATTTCCATCAAAGTCACATAAACATTTATGTCATCTTGGTCATATACACCTGTGGCTAACAACTGAGTTTCAAACCATAAAAGACCCTCTTCCTGCAGTATAACAGAAAACAAATTGCATTTGTCAATATTCACCAAAAACATATTATCAATGAACTGAAAATTATTTAAATTAGACAGAAATTGCCAGGAATCCTTACAAATATAATGGAAATGCTGCAAACCTCTTTTTAGTGAAAATCCAAATATTTTCCAATAAAACATGTTTTGCTTCTCTTTGCATCCACAATAAGCCTACAACTTGGATTTTTTAACCCATTATGTATTTTAGGTAACCCAAAAATATTTGCAACTACAGGATATTCATTTTTCATATAATTATATGCATTAACATCAATTTGTCCTTGTAATATCATATCCTCAAGCAATAAATCTGACCTTTTATATATGTTAATCTCATTTAATGAAATTTCCCGGTAAGCATCCTCCAGTAAAAGAGCTGAAACTAAATTCAAATAATCACTCTTATCAATAATAACTACTCTGTTACCTTTATCCAGCTTCATAATACGTATTTTACTATCTTTAGAAATCTCAGACAGCAGTTTACTTTCTTCAGCAGTTAAATTGTCACATGGCACATCGCAAGTATGTTTATATAACTCCCTTATGTCCTGTTCACATACTTTCACTTTCACAAAGGGCTTTGCCAGCAAGCACTCATGCTCTCTCCTCATCAAGCACATGTTGAGTTTTCTCTAGTCTTAACCAGAGAAAGTGCACCACCCTATATGTTTGTTTAATGCCCTCAACCCATCCCTTTCCAAAGCAGAGATGAGTGAGTCATGTCACTCTGCTCTACTTTCTCACTGGCCACTCCAGTGCTTTGGGAAGGCTAATCAACCTCAGTTGGCTGGGTCTCAGTCAGAGCTCCATCCATTTGCACTTTGGAGCCAGGTTATATTTTATGTTGTAAAAGCATATTCTCTCTTTTTTCTTTTTAGTAAAAAAATGTTTAAAATGAACATGCATTAGAATTAAAAAAATAAAAAAGAAACAATGTTTTTTGTCCTGTACCACAGTTCAAACAACATTACCCTCTGTCTTGTATCTATGTGGTTAACATGATGCCACTTTACATTTTGCTAAATTGCCAATGGCATATCATTGTAATCCTTGATCTGTTCTATGCTATGCATATTTTGTTCACCCCATCTCAACCTCCACTGTCCTCTCTGTTATTATTTTGCTTTCCTTCTCTTCTTATTTTTCGCACTTACATTTTACTTACCCATGGGGATGGTTTGCTGCTACTAGATTTTTTTTAATTTTTAATTTACAAAGTCTTTTTTTTTGTAGTTTACGAAGACATGCGTCTGAAGCATTTCTCCCCAGGCCTCTGCTGAAAACTGACTTGGTTCTATGTCGGACCTTCCCAGTAAACACATGTTAAATAAATAAATAAATAAATTCAAATTTTGTAATGCACTTTGAAATGGAAGAATTTATGATTGCCATTGTACTATATATTTTAAGTTTCTCTTCCTAACTTGACTATCTGACTTCTTGTTAAATGAGTTTGGCTTTGTTTTTGTTTATTTCTATTATTTATTCAACTGTGATACCAATTGCTTTTGAAACTTAATATTTTTAAGAAGACTATTGCTGGATATAACAAAGTAAAGAAATTATAGCATAAGCAGACATGAAAGAGCAAAATGTGCATTTCCACCTCCCATTCTTTAAATGGAAGACGTTGTTCTCTTTTCTGAGATATCAGTAACTGACCTATAATTAAGACAACCAAAAAGTAGATTGGCATATCCAAAACAAACCAACTAACCCCAAAAAAAGTGTGCAGTAAGTAAAAAATGACCCTGTTATCACATCTATAAACTGGGGTGATCAAAGGATTTAAACTGAATAGAAGAGCATTAAATGTCTGTTTCTTTTACTGTAAGTCAGCAACTAGTTAAAAATATTGGGCATTGTGATATCAGTTTTATTGTCTGTTGTTCCAAGGTGCAAACTAAGCTGATTTTGCTTGCAGATTACAGTAATCTGCTCTATGATGTATGCACTAACTTGCTTTTTCTGCTGTCATCTCTTTTTTCTATCCCCCAGCATGTGCTCCACATATTTTATGAAGGTGTATAATTACTATATGCTTAGCTAATGTGACTCTGCTTTGAAAGCTGCAGGAAATTAGATTACTCAACACAGGTGAATCCCCATGTGAGTAACGTAACATGAAATGCTTATTGTACTAAGGCTCTGTACAAAATATGTCATGGTACTGATTGTACCTTTCAGCTGTTTGAACAAAAAAGTGTCTGACATAACAGACAACTCTATTAAGATAGTAAAATGTATTCACTAGTTCTTTCTGAAGGTGCTTGCTGACACTGGAAGATGTATAAAGGTAATTGACTGAAATGGTGAAACTTTAAAATAGCCTTAGAGGAGAATTGCAGCCAAAATAATATTGATTTTTGTTTGTATTGTTGAAGTGATGAAGTGAATTCAGCTGTTAATAGATCAGGCACTTATCTTAATTAGAGAACCATGCTGTAGTGTATAACTTTTCTGAAAAGGCAAACCTCCAATCTGGTATATCTCCACTGTTTCTCCGTTTAAGGTTATAGCCTCATTTTATTTTCTATGATTCATTTTGAAAGTGCCTGGCTGGAGGAATATTAGCAAGCATGACAAAGAGTTGCATGATGCCTATCCCATGAAAATCGTTATAACTAAGCTTTCTTGCTATGGTGGCACCTAGGATGGACTGAAGTACTACAGAGGAAGAAGATGGTGATCGGACTTCAGGGATTTAGAGAAATGAATGCTGCAATATTGTCTTGTCACCAGAAATGACAAACAATGTTACAGCAATGGTCTTGAACAATACAGATTAAATGTACCTGTTGAAGACCATATCATGGTCTGAAAAGTGTCATTCAGGTGCATCAGTTAAGATGATTTTTATTGTGCAAGTATTGATCTAGCTCAGAAAACAGCAATAACAAGGTCTTGTGGCATAAACATTGTTCTCTTACAATGCAGAGTTAAGAGACTCAGTTCTAGACTTGGAAGAAAAAAGTTCAGAGATAATGGCACACAGAGATGTGGGTGAGATTTATGACACTACTATGTTGTATGTAAAGGCTGGGGTACAGAAGAACCCACCTATCATAATGCTACACACTTCCTCAATGCACTGTTAGTGCCTAGTAAGTTAAATTCAGTAACTTCATATAATAACAAGCCAAATGTTAAGTAGCTACATTTAATAAGGTGGCAAAGTTCAAGTGTTAAAGAACAGTATCAAGCACACAGCCTAAGTCATGCAGCAATAAAATCATTTAACACACACCCACATATGGTGCCAAATGAATGCTATGCATAGCAGAGTAGGGATATACAAAGTCAAATGCATTATACCATCCAACCATTATTAAAAAAATATCCTGTTGTTGCAAGAAACAGTTTATGAATACAGAGTGCTCACAAAGAGAGACAAAAATATTCCACCAGCATCAACTCCTCCAGTGGTAAATAATGCATCTAAATCCAGAATATCTTCCTCAACTATAATGTGCTATAAATGAATGCAGGTACATATGCATGTGGAGTGATGAAAACGCTTCAAGAACAATGCCCTAAAAGTATGTGTACCAGCATCACACTAACTGTGGTTTTACTTTGATACTGTGCATCTTGCATGTCTACAACTTACTATAGTAAATGGTAACATTTACATGAATAGATCATTGTGGCAGGCACAGAAATCTGTCTGAAAGTGTGAAATGCATCAGTAGTTGGCATAACATTTAGGGTGTCTACCTCACAGACAAAAAGTATTGGGTGTGATCCACACCTTAGGAAGTTTGGATACGTGTAAAAAGATCTTGTGGTCATTAACCTAGTAATCACCAATAAAGAGTAGGCTTGGCATAATGGCTAAGGTCTCTAGTTCATAGATGCAAGTTAAAAGGTTTAATTTGCAATTCAAGTTATTGAACAGACTTAAAATTGTTCTTTACGGCAGTTAGCCTAGTATTCACTTATGAATCTAATTAAACCACAGCGAAGACAACATTGTCTGCTATATGCATCTGCCCTTGAATATTTTATCTATAACAAATGCACATATACACACAAACTGTTGTTAGTCTGTCACTTTTTGTGTATCTGTGTTTGACTGTGGTTGTTGTTGGTATATGTCTGTGACTGTTTTGTAACCCACATGTGCATGTTTCTGAAGTCCTGATTGCCAGCAGATGCTTGTATTCAAGGCTTAAG